>NC_064925.1:149697160-150000190 GCF_023897955.1 Schistocerca gregaria
TTGCCTGACACCTTACACAGTCGCCGTAACAATCTAGTGTTAGCCATACGAGGCTGTACTCTCAGCACTCCGCATCACTGACTTTGCCCGCCCCTCTCTTGAAAGCTTATTTCAGTTTATTTCCCACGTTACACGCGCTTGGCCACCTACTTTCGTAGCACTCTCTAGGATGTTTGAATGCAGTCGTCTCGAAGTAACAGTCATAAAGCCGCTGAGACGAAGTTGTTAAAATGATGAAATTTCTCACGTTTGAATAAATATTTATTTCCACACGATGGCTGTCTTTAGCAAAACTATGACTTTCGTGTTTCTGTTCTCAAGATATTACCCCTTAACGCTTAAATAAACTTAATACTCTAACTACGGAATGGCTACTGTGCAGAATGCAATTAGAACCGCGCCAACAACACCTGTTTCTATTCTACTATCTCAGACCATTTTAAAAGGTATTGTTAATCCAATGACAAGGACGCTATATCTGCAAAGGGTAGAATCACCTACACAGAGTCTATTCTCGCAGTTATTTTCTTTCGCTGCGGCAAACACATTAATTCCAAGGGCACTGATATTCATAAAGACGATTAACGACAAGCAAGCAGTGAACACTGTATCAGACTCTGCGAAGAACACAATAACAGCAAAGAAGCCACCGCTCAGTAAGCTTAACTGTACAGGATGCTCAATGCCTAGCTATACAGGATGCTCAATGCCCTCAATATAAATGTTGCGAAGCTTGCAACAGCAGCAGATACAGTCACTAAGTGTATCATTAGGCAACAGTATGGCTTAGTAGGGCAACTCCACTGGATGTTAGGGTGCAGTAGAGCTTTCCTGTTCCGTCACGGCAGCTAAAGATCTCAGCATTTCCGGAAGTCTCACTGGAAAACCCCGAGAAGGACCCGTAAACCTTCTGCTAGTCCGACTCAAAACCAGTCACCATACAAATTTACAAGATAATTACTTGGTAAGTTTGAATCATTGATAACCTACATGGTTATGATTGATAAACGACACGGCTTTTAAATTGGAAGAGTTGTCTTTAAAATCACGGCTACAAACATATCGGTATTACATTACTATAATCGTTCTTTCCATAAACAGATAAGTTTTATGGCATTCGTAATTGTCCACTCGTGTTTACTTCCAGAGTTGGGTGTAATTAAGAATGTTCAAAATTCGAACCTTGAACTCATCGGCGGGACTTCAACGGCACAACGGTGGAGAAGGGAATGTGAAGATCTCGAGGGTCTAAAAGACGGAAAAAAGGAAGCTCTTCTTGGTGAAGAAGCTAATGGTACGGAATAGGAACTGGATTGCTCACAAATCTCGGAATGTTGTGGGATGGAATACATGAAACCAATAAACTTTTATTAGGTAAAATCAGAGCGTCAGTTCCTGAAAAGGATCGGATTTGTCCACCCGTGTGACATCGTTGTCCATTCGAATCTTCTGAATCGGAAACGTAACTTACAAATGATAACAGAAGTCTATTCAGGTTTTACACCGTCACTACATTATTTGAACACCAGAACAGGTGTCACAGATTGTTTACAGAATCTACGGTGTACTCTCACCTGTTCACTAATCACATCAGTAAACACCTCATCCAAGGTCTTCCGCATTCGACTGGCATATTCACAGTTCTTGTATTCCCATCACTTGGGCTTTCTTTTAGTTTATGCCACTTCATATTTGAACAGAAGGTTCACATCGTAACTACAGTCACTGCCATAGCTCCACTTGAAGTCCATAGAGGTGTGCGTCATGATGTCCATCCTCAATATTGATGATTATCGTACAAATATTTTAAAAAATTTACTCTCTCCCATTTCCCATTCATGTTTGATTACATATTCCGAATCAGATAATTTTATTAGGTATTATCATTTGTCTCTTGGCTAAGTAAGAGCTGAAGGCTCGAATATGTATAAATACAATTAGTGCAACATTTTACATAACAGTCTCCACTCTAACTCGCTTACCAGCTGTCATACTAATAGAATTTAATGATTCACAGCGGTGAAAACAGTTAACTACACGCCACACGTATAGCACAAAATTATCACGCTTCAGTTAGGTGTTGTCTAGAATCCATGAAAATGAAGTTTCACAGACCATTACTGAGTATAGCTAATCTGGCGATCCTTGCTCGGAAATATAAACTTAACACTATACACAGAAATCATTAATCGCTAAATGAATAAAACGCATGACTATTACAGACTCTCATCTCTGTTGAAAAATTAATCCGAATTAGTACATATATTCATATAAAATCAGAAATTACCCCCTTGTTTCCTTAATTGTTAATGACACAGTAATAAACTTACATATTGTTAAGAAAACAAACACAATACATCTGCTAAAATCTTCATATTCACACTTCCTCTGAGATTCGATTCCTCAAAAGAACTATCGCTTTATATCCTGATGTGAGTGCAACCCCCGCCCCCTTTATCTTGTCCTTTCATGAATAGCCTAGTAAGTAAGCTCCAGGTTGTTGAATTTTTAGTAATAACAAATTTACCAGCATATAATAGTTGTCATTTCTTATTTCTTCTCTTCAAGAACAAACATTTCAAATGATTCCGCAAGAGTACTTACTTGCCCACATTACATGTTTGTAACCGCTTTCTCCTTTTATCATATGCCTGTTTCCGATTTTGAGCTTGTTCAGACAGATTGACTGATGACTGTCGCATTTTCTCCTCCCACCGAGGACTCTCAAGTGGTATCCTGGGAATTATTTACACCCGCGCTCTCCTCTCTTCTCGCCAGAAAATCAGCTCCGCTGGTGTGAACTGGGTTGTCGTACTAGGTAAATGGTTCATAATTTCTTCGAAGTTTGCCAAGTAGTTAATCTATTTTTCCTGCCTATTGTGGCAGTATGTGCGCATAGATCTATTTAATTCACGGAATACTCTCTCAACTAGGTTCCCTTCTGGTTGGTACCTGGACGTTAGTACCTATTTGATATCTGCTCTTGTGACTGTATGCCTCCTAGCAAGTACTGCATGCTGTTCCCAATTCATTGGACGAAGTCGTCGAACAATCGTTTCAGGATACGAACAAAAGTTGCTGTTCTCAACAGGTACACCTTGATGTACCTACATCTACTTCTGGCCCTGGGTATTGCCTCATACATGCGACGGCCAGGGACTTGCCCGGCATTATGGCGTGTTAAGGTCCTATATTCCCTCGATTATTCGGTTTTGTTTTCCGACTTATTTGACGAGACTTGGTTTCTTTCAACACTTTCCTTGTGATATCGGGTAAGTAAAAATAAGTTCTATTATTGTCTTCACATTTGCGTACACCAAAATAGCCCCAAACATGTGAGTATACCAAATGAGTTGCTTTTCTTACTGTAGTCCTGTACATTCTCACTACTACATAGAATAACACTTGGTTTTCGACCTTACATAACTTGTGCAGTCAGTGCTCTTGTTGGTCGTCTTGTTCTTGCAGTACAGCTTTCCTCCTGACGCTACATAAACAAGATTCATCCAAAGCTGTTTCTGGATTTTACCCTTGTGGATGTCTCGATGCAGCATCCGCAACTGTAGCCTCCTTTCCGCTTATATACAAGATTTTAAAATTTTAACTTTGGAGTGCCCAAATCCAACATGACAGAACGGAAAGCATTAATTTACAAGTTTGCAATAACTTTAGAGTTTGGTGGTCACAATACACTGTTGTGTTGGCTTGAAACAGTAATTGCACTCGGAGAAAGCCCAGAACAATGCCATCGTTTCCTGTTCTTAATAGTAGTGTGCGACCTTTCGCAAGGCGACAATATTCTGCTAGTCAATGCTCTTGGACAAAACGTTGGCTTTCCATCTACCATCCTCATCTGCAATACGTAGCCTCCTAATCATGGTGAAGAGGCATCTCTGATCAGACCGAAATCTTGTGAGACATGTGCGCGGTAGCATTGACTCTACTAGTGCCTTCTTTATAGCAGTAAATGCTTTATTACATTTGCACGTCCAGTGCCTGGCATCATTCTTACACAACAGATTCAACAATGCTTCTGAATTAAGAGATTGATCCGGCACGAAACTTCGAAAGAACGAGGCGAATCCGAGAAGCACTTTCAATTTCTTTTTTTTTTTTCGTGGGGTGAGAAAGTTCTTAATCGTGCGTCTCTTCCCGGAATCGGGCAGAACTCCTTTCTCGTCGACCAGACGGTCATGAAACTTCGTCTTTTCCGAGGTAAAGTGGGACTTTTGCAAATTTATTGTCACTCCAGCTTTTACAAAAGGCTCTAGTACTCTGTTTAATAGCTCTGTGTGTTCCTGCCTGATGGCTATTGCTATTGAAATGAGTGTCAAGCGACTTGTCAATGCAGTTCCCAACACATAATTCGAAGTCTAGATGAATACTTCGGCACTTACATTACGGCTGAGTGGGAGAGCCTTAATGTAGTAGCTTCTTCCAGCATATAAAAATCCTGTATATTTTCGTGAAGGCTGATCAGGACTAATCTGACAGTACGACATACGCATGTCTATACTGGTCAAACACTGTACACAATGAAATTTTTGTTCTCTGGGTGTGAACTTATTGTAACGATTACTGTGTTAATCATCCAGACATCGGGTACTGGCCGAACTTTACTGTAACTTTTCGATATTACTAGGTACGGGCTACAGTAGGGGTTGTTGGAAGTCTACGTTAAGTGCCACAAAACCATTCGCTTGATCTCTTCCTCTACTGCACACCTGAGCTTCAAGAGGATAGGATAGAATCTGTGGCAGTAAGTCTTATATGGGTAAAATTCAAAGTGGCACGTATATCGCTTTACACGGCCAAGCGTTTCTCATAGGCGTCATAGTAGCTGTTAACTAGACTAGCTAATTGATTCTTCTGATATTGATTAAGGTGTATTGGCTCTTCTAATTTCTTACAGACCTGTTCCTCCAAACTAAGACGCATCTTATTTTTGTTAATATAAGTGGGATGATTATGGTTGCTATGACAATCAGTTTAATATGTGCCCCTCTGCAGTATTGCTTGTGCTTACTATCCTGTTTGAGAAAGTCTGATTGGACTTCGTCGACATCAACTCTGAATAAAAGTATGCCTGTTGAGGTGTCGATACTTCCGTCCTCCTCACAAATGGTTTTCCAACTAACGATACAGTCTACTTATTTATCACAAGAAACTTTCTTTCCATCGCTGCTTTTTTGCCAAGTTCAGCTACCAACATCGAAACCTCATGGTGCTCTAAAACCGGACCGAGATTCGAACACAGGACCTTTGTCTTTCGCAGCCAAGTGGTCTACAAACTTAGCTACCAAAGCACGACCCGTTCTCACAGCTTTAATTCTGCCAGTACCTCCTTCCTGCCTTCCAAACTTCACACAAGCGTTACGGAGATGTTTAGCAAACTCAAGTGGCAGACTCTGCAAGAGAGTCGCTATGCACCGCGGTGTAGCTTGCCGTCCTGGTTTCGAGAGGGTGCGTTTCTGGATGAGGTATCGAATATATTGCTTCCCCCTACCTATACCTCCCTAGGAGATCACGAATGCAAAATTAGAGAGATTCGAGCGCGCACGAAGGCTTTCCGGCAGTCGTTCTTCCCACGAACCATACGCGACTGGAACAGAAAGGGGAGGTAATGACTGTGGCACGTAATGTGCCCTCCGCCACACACCGTTGGGTGGCTTGCGGAGTATAAATGTAGATGTAGATGTAGAAGCTCTCCTGCGAACCCTGCAGAACTAGCATACCTGCCAACTACCAACGACGTTTGTATCTTAACTAATCGTTATAGGCTGCCATCTACACCAACTATTCTACGGTTGCGTACTGGAGGAGTAGGCAATCTTTCCTTCAGCGATAGTTTGTCAAACAAACTGCGAGATATCGCATTAACTGACGCACCCATTTTCAACACTACAGTAACCGGGATTCCATCAGAGTCGCTTTCACTGCGGAAACTAGTCTTGTTGGATAATCTTCACTACATTGGTTAGAATTTACACAGAGCTCTCCTTTCAATTCAACCCCTTTATTATATCGGAAGAAGTTATCCTTTTGCTGATAGCCCCTGCAGTCCTCAGCGACCGGTCCTCTGGGGCACGATGCGGTCGTGTTTAGTTTAACGGAATAGTGCTGTATTGTGAACCATTGTCCTCGGTCACATACGTCATTATTGGCGTCTTTTCCTGCCAGTTCGCATTCGTTGTTTGTGGCTTCTGATGGTTTGTCTTATTCCACTGATGGTTATGGTTTGTATTGTCACTGTTCCCACACACTGAGCTGAGCTTACAGTATGGCCAATTAAATCTTATTCTTATTTGGTCTAAAACCATAACGATTTCCATTTGCTCACCTGTTATGGTAATTAATGTAGTGTGAGGAGGGCTATGCGAGAGGCTTTCAATGAATTCGAAAGTAAAGTTCTATGTACTGACTTGGCAGAAAATCCTAAGAAATTTTGGTCCTATGTCAAAGCGGTAGGTGGATCAAAACAAAATGTCCAGACACTCTGTGACCAAAATGGTACTGAAACAGAGGATGACAGACTAAAGGCCGAATTACTAAATGTCTTCTTCCAAAGCTGTTTCACAGAGGAAGACTGCACTGTGCTTCCTTCTCTGGATTGTCGCACAGTTGACAAAATGGTAGATATCGAAGTAGACGACAGAGGGATAGAGAAACAATTAAAATCGCTCAAAAGAGGAAAGGCCGCTGGTCCTGATGGGATACCAGTTCGATTTTACACAGAGTACGCGAAGGAACTTGCGCCCCTTCTTGCAGCGGTGTACCGTAGGTCTCTAGAAGAGCGAAGCGTTCCAAAGGATTGGAAAAGGGCACAGGTCATCCCCGTTCTCAAGAAGGGACGTCGAACAGATGTGCAGAACTATAGACCTATATCTCTAATGTCGATCAGTTGTAGAATTTTGGAACACGTATTATGTTCGAGTATAATGTCTTTTCTGGAGACTAGAAATCTACTCTGTAGGAATCAGCATGGGTTTCGAAAAAGACGATCGTGTGAAACCCAGCTCGCGCTATTCGTCCACGAGACTCAGAGGGCCTTAGACACGGGTTCACAGGTAGATGCCGTGTTTCTTGACTTCCGCAAGGCGTTTGACACAGTTCCCCACAGTCGTTTAATGAACAAAGTAAGAGCATACGGACTATCAGATCAATTGTGTGATTGGATTGAGGAGTTCCTAGATAACAGAACGCAGCACGTCATTCTCAATGGAGAGAAGTCTTCCGAAGTAAGAGTGATTTCAGGTGTGCCGCAGGGGAGTGTCATAGGACCGTTGCTATTCACAATATACATAAATGACCTGGTGGATGACATCGGAAGTTCACTGAGGCTTTTTGCAGATGATGCTGTGGTGTATCGAAAGGTTGCAACAATGGAAAATTGTACTGAAATGCAGGAGGATCTGCAGCGAATTGACGCATGGTGCACGGAATGGCAATTGAATCTCAATGTAGCGAAGTGTAATGTGATGCGAATACATAGAAAGATAGGTCCCTTATCATTTAGCTACAAAATAGCAGGTCAGCAACTGGAAGCAGTTAATTCCATAAATTATCTGGGAGTACGCATTAGGAGTGATTTAAAATGGAATGATCATATGAAGTTGATCGTCGGTAAAGCAGATGCCAGACTGAGATTCATTGGAAGAATCCTAAGGAAATGCAATCCGACAACAAAGGAAGTAGGTTACAGTACGCTTGTTCGCCCAATGCTTGAATACTGCTCAGCAGTGTGGGATCCGCACCAGGTAGGGTTGATAGAAGAGATAGAGAAGATCCAACGGAGAGCAGCGCGCTTCGTTACAGGATCATTTAGTAATTGCGAAAGCGTTACGGAGATGATAGATAAACTCCAGTGGAAGACTCTGCAGGAGAGACGCTCAGTAGCTCGGTACGGGCTTTTGTTAAAGTTTCGAGAACATACCTTCACCGAAGAGTCAAGCAGTATATTGCTCCCTCCTACGTATATCTCGCGAAGAGACCATGAGGATAAAATCAGAGAGATTAGAGCCCACACAGAAGCATACCGACAATCCTTCTTTCCACGTACAATACGAGACTGGAATAGAAGGGAGAACCGATAGAGGTACTCAGGGTACCCTCCGCCACACACCGTCAGGTGGCTTGCGGAGTACGGATGTAGGTAGATGTAGATGAGTTACCATTATTTAATTACTGGTGATGTTGTGGCTGGTTATTGTTATTACTGTTAATGATTTGGCGACTCATTTGGTTATAATTATATTCACGGCCGTTGTGCAAGCTAGGAACGTGCATATTATTACTCACTGATCCTTGTGTACGTTTGATGTCCTCTTGAATAAGACCTATTGAATCCAATGCGGACAATGTCCTCAGTAATATGGATGAGCTTGTCCTTGATATCGACTGAAACTTTTGATTGTAGTATGCGCAGAAAATCTTTATAGGAAAGCGGTTCATCCCAATAGCGCGCCACATTCATTTACTTTTCAAAATACCGCCTTAAATTTCCATTTTTGTAAGATAAGACTTCTGGGTTAAACACGTGTTTTCCAAGCCTCTCTTGTTTGCCAAGTGATTAACACTTCGCTAGAAAGGCTCTTCCAAACACTTCGCACGATTTGCCCTACTCAACCAAATCCGTAGTCCATAATGCACACTCTCTTTAGGAATAGCCTGCCACATAGCTTAATTTTCTGAGCTTCAGTCCACGCTCTTGACGAAACCTCATAATGAAAATAACCAGATTCACAGATTTTCTCTCATCAGTGATTGGTTGAAACTGCCTATGTTTCAATAAATTTTCTTCCATGAGCATAGTCACATATAGATTTGTCTGTTACAATACACCTGTAACAGCATCTGCATTGTTATTCATGCAAGCTTCATATACTTTCTTATCACTCGTATCTGCAACTGATACGAGGCTCGAGGCCTGTGGCATTCGCACACCACATTCCTCTACCTCTGATGTTTGCAGCGCCTCTTGGACCTCCTCTACATCTCGCGAAAATTTCTTCACCTACTAGTTAATCTGCTCCCTCAACTGGACGAAGCGAGGACCTATTTATTGCTTTACTTCTTCCAGTGATGCTTAATATTCTGTGCTGGAGGATAACCCATCTGCTTATAAGTTATCTACGGTTGCCTTTATGGTTTGTTGCACGTAAGTCAGGCCACTCATCAAGTTTGCTAGAAAAAGTTTTTTTTCACATCAAACTTTTCTTAAAGTAACCTTTCGTAATCTGACGCCACGGTGATGATCTGTGTATTCAGCTGCTCTCCTTTAGACTCAACTCTATCCTGACGTTCCTGCATACCAGTGATTTCGAGTGCCATAGTTTCCTTCTGTGAGGCTATCTCTGTGACACGTAATGTTATCTCTTCAAGTCCTGCAGAGTACTTACGTCAGCCTGAATAGTACTTATTTCATTCACAGTAGTACTCAGAGTAGACACTGATGCAACTAGTTCGTCTTTTTGTCGTTCTTCGAACTGATCTCACCTACTTTGTCTCTTTTAGTAAGCAAAAGACTTATCTGTTCAATATTTTGTTAAAGGACCCATCTCCGACCTGGATGCTGCTATTGGTTTACATGCAGAAGCTACAGTAGCTGGCTGAACACACAATTGCGGTTCACAATGCATTTTGTGAAACTGAGCACTAGTCCTTACCATAAACCAGCAATGATAAACAAATCTTGCAGTTGACCTATCCTCACTCTGAATTTACAGTACACCAGAATCAAATAAAATAGGCTTACAATGTTCGACCTGGATGCTGCTATTGGCTTACATGCAGAAGCTTCAGTAGCTGGCTGAACACACAATTGCTGTTCATCCCGCATTTTGTGAAACTGATCACTAGTCCTCACCATAAACCAGCAACGATAAACAAATCTTGCAGTTGACCTACCCTCACTCTGAATTTACAGTACACCAAAATCAAATGAAATAGGCATACAATGTTCGACCTGGATACTGCTATTGGCTTACATGCAGAAGCTTCAGTAGCCAGCTGAACACACAATTGCTGTTCACCCTGCATTCTATGAATCTGAGCACTAGTCCTTACCGTAAACCAGCAACGATAAACAAATCTTGCAGTTGACCTATCCTCACTCTGAATTTACAGTACACCGAAATCAAATAAAATAGGCATACAGTGTTCGACCTGGATGCTGCTATTGGCTTACATGCAGAAGCTTCAGTAGCTGGCTGAACACACAATTGCTGTTCACCCTGCATTTTGTGAAACTGAGCACTACTCCTCACCATAAACCAGCAACGATAAACAAATCTTACTGTTGACCTACCCTCACTCTGAATTTACACTACACCAGAATCAAATAAAATAGGCTTACAATGTTCGACCTGGATGCTGCTATTGGCTTACATGCAGAAGCTTCAGTAGCTGGCTGAACACACAATTGCTGTTCATCCCGCATTTTGTGAAACTGATCACTAGTCCTCACCATAAACCAGCAACGATAAACAAATCTTGCAGTTGACCTACCCTCACTCTGAATTTACAGTACACCAAAATCAAATGAAATAGGCATACAATGTTCGACCTGGATACTGCTATTGGCTTACATGCAGAAGCTTCAGTAGCCAGCTGAACACACAATTGCTGTTCACCCTGCATTCTATGAATCTGAGCACTAGTCCTTACCGTAAACCAGCAACGATAAACAAATCTTGCAGTTGACCTATCCTCACTCTGAATTTACAGTACACCGAAATCAAATAAAATAGGCATACAGTGTTCGACCTGGATGCTGCTATTGGCTTACATGCAGAAGCTTCAGTAGCTGGCTGAACACACAATTGCTGTTCACCCTGCATTTTGTGAAACTGAGCACTACTCCTCACCATAAACCAGCAACGATAAACAAATCTTACTGTTGACCTACCCTCACTCTGAATTTACAGTACACCAGAATCAAATAAAATAGGCATACAGTGTTCGACCTGGATGCTGCTATTGGCTTACATGCAGAAGCTTCAGTAGCGCGCTAAACACACAATTGCTGTTCATCCTGCATTTTGTGAAACTGAGCACTAGTCCTTACCATAAACCAGCAATGATAAACAAGTCTTGCAGTTGACCTATCCTCACTCTGAATTTACAGTACACCGAAATCAAATAAAATAGGCATACAGTGTTCGACCTGGATGCTGCTATTGGCTTACATGCAGAAGCTTCAGTAGCTGGCTGAACACACAATTGCTGTTCACCCTGCATTTTGTGAAACTGAGCACTAGTCCTCACCATAAACCAGCAACGATAAACAAATCTTACTGTTGACCTACCCTCACTCTGAATTTACAGTACCCCAGAATCAAATAAAATAGGCATACAATGTTCGACCTGGATGCTGCTATTGGCTTACATGCAGAAGCTTCAGTAGCTGGCTGCACACACAATTGCTGTTCATCCAGCATTTTGTGAAACTGAGCACAAGTCCTTACCATAAACCAGCAACGATAAACAAATCTTGCTGTTGACCTACCCTCACTCTGAATTTACGGTACACCAAAATCAAATAAAATAGGCATACAATGTTCGAACTGGATGCTACTATTGGCTTACATGCAGAAGCTTCAGTAGCTGGCTGAACACACAATTGCTGTTCACCCTGCATTTTGTGAAACTGAGCACTAGTCCTTACCGTAAACCAGCAACGATAAACAAATCTTACTGTTGACCTATCCTCACTCTGAATTTACAGTACACTGAAACCAAATAAAATAGGCATACAGTACTCGACCTGGATGCTACTATTGGTTTACATGCAGAAGCTTCGGTAGCTGGGTGAACACACAATTGCTGTTCACCCTGCATTTTGTGAAACTGAGCACTAGTCCTTACCATAAACCAGCAACGATAAACAAATCTTGCTGTTGACCTACCCTCACTCTGAATTTACAGTACACCAAAATCAAATAAAATAGGCATATAATGTTCGACCTGGATGCTGCTATTGGCTTATATGCAGAAGCTTCAGTAGCTGGCTGAACACACAATTGCTGTTCACCCTGCATTTTGTGAAACTGAGCACTAGTCCTCACCATAAACCAGCAACGATAAACAAATCTTACTGTTGACCTACCCTCACTCTGAATTTACACTACACCAGAATCAAATAAAATAGGCATACAATGTTCGACCTGGATGCTGCTATTGGCTTACATGCATAAGCTTCAGTAGCTGGCTGAACACACAATTGCTGTTCATCCTGCATTTTGTGAAACTGAGCACTAGTCCTTACCATAAACCAGCAACGATAAACAAATCTTGCTGTTGACCTACCCTCACTCTGAATTTACAGTACACCAAAATCAAATAAAATAGGCATACAATGTTCGACCTGGATACTGCTATTGGCTTACATGCAGAAGCTTCAGTAGCATGCTGAACACACAATTGCTGTTCACCCTGCATTTTGTGAAACTGAGCACTAGTCCTTACCGTAAACCAGCAACGATAAACAAATCTTGCAGTTGACCTATCCTCACTCTGAATTTACAGTACACTGAAATCAAATAAAATAGGCATACAGTGTTCGACCTGGATGCTACTATTGGTTTACATGCAGAAGCTTCAGTAGCTGGCTGAACACACAATTGCTGTTCACCCTGCATTTTGTGAAACTGAGCACTAGTCCTTACCGTAAACCAGCAACGATAAACAAATCTTGCAGTTGACCTACCCTCACTCTGAATTTACAGTATACCAAAATCAAATAAAATAGGCATATAATGTTCGACCTGGATGCTGCTATTGGCTTATATGCAGAAGGTTCAGTAGCTGGCTGAACACACAATTGCTGTTCACCCTGCATTTTGTGAAACTGAGCACTAGTCCTTACCATAAACCAGGAATGATAAACAAATCTTGCAGTTGACCTATCCTCACTCTGAATTTACAGTACACCAAAATCAAATAAAATAGGCATATAACACACAGCACTATGATGTATCTACAAATCACTGTCTACTAGAAAATACATACAATAAATTATAAGTTCTTGCTAAAGATCTGGCATTCTAGGAGACTGGTACAGAATCTATAGTAAAAGACAATTCGCTTATCTTGTCTGTATTAATGACTGTTGTGTCTAGAGATTCGTTTGTGATGCACCAGGCTGCTCCTCTACCACAAGTACACTCAGCTCCACAGCACGCTTTAAACAAAATTTACAAAACAGTTATTATGCATTATACAAATTGTTAAATGTACAGGTCTCCCTCAAATGTTCTACTGACAATACTGACACAGTCTTCACACTTTTCGTATGCCGACAGAAAAATAAAAGGGAGACAAATGTAAGATACGTTTTATTTCAGTGAATATTAATCTTGAAAAGTTAAAGTTGGAATGAATTTCATTTGAATGTTAAGTTAAATGTTAATGTGCTTCAAAGAAGTTTTTCCCCTTGATCAACAGCGTCTTTAAATGGATCTAAGCTCTCAGGACTGTCCAGCTATGCCTATTTGTAATACGTTTTCTTGTGTGATGTCGGTTCGTATAGTCGCCGCAATGCCCAAATGGTAGCGACACGAAGCTGTGAACTTAGCACTCTGCACTGCTGTTGTTGCACACAGCTCTCCTGAAAATCTTATTTAAATTTATTTCTCATTATAGACATACGTGGCCACCTACACCTGTAGCACACTACCCGATGTATGAATGTAGTAGTCTGTTTTGGGAGGGGAAGATATTAGTAAAATACTTTCCCAATGCAGAGATGACCTATTGCGACGGATTCGGACTCATAAGGCCGCTGAGACGAACGTCGAATCGTGTGTATACATAAATTGAAGCGCAAATTTCCAAAGTTATTAAAGTGATGAAACTGTTTATCTTTGAATAAATATTTATACATGCGATGGTTCTCTCCAGCAAAACAGTTACTTTTATATTTCTGTTCTCAGTATATTACTCCTTAGTATTTAAGTAAACTACTCTATCTAATTCCGGAATGGCTGCGGTGCAACAATACAATTAGATCAGCGCTGACAACTCGTCTTTCTTTTCCTGTATTTCAAGCCATAGTAAAAAGTATTATTAATCCAGTGACAAGGATGCTATATCAGTAAGTAATAGCATCGCCTACACAGAGTTTATTGTCGCAGAAACTTTCTTTTCCTGCCCCAGATACGTTAATTGCAAGGGCGTATAACGCTGAGTTCTTTTAACTACAATGTATGCTGTAAAACAGTGTCAAGAGCTGATACACACAATCCATGGTAAAATTAGCACATTTCTCATCTCGTATGGCGAATTATGTCGTTAAGACTGGATCCCCTTTCTCGCCCCTTGTCAAATCTTTTTTTTTTTATGTATCACGTCATCATACAAGTCCGTTCCCTCGCAAAAGCCACTAGTGCACCCACTCCAACTATCCGCTCTCCCCTCTGCTTAACAGCGGAATTCCCACTGTACTCTTGATGTTACCATGTTACCATTGCTTTTAATTTCACCAAAGGTTGTTTTGACTTATCTGTATGCTGAGTCAATCCTTCCGACAACGATTTCTTTTTCATTTCTTTTCATTTTTCGTGCAGCCATTTCAGCTTAGCTGCTCTGCGCTTCGTATATATTTCTTTCCTAAGTGACTTTTATATTTATGTCTCTGAATTCCCTGAACATATTTTTACTATCCTGTTTCGTCAACCAACTGATCTCTTCTGTTACCCACGGTTACTTTGCCATCACCTTCCTTGTACAAATGTTTTTCTTACCATTTGTTTAATTGCTCTTTTCAGAGATGACCATTCCTCTTCAATTGAACTATATACTGAGCTACACAGTATTGCAGTATCTATAGTCTCAGTACATTTCAAACGTATGTCTTCATTTCTTTGGACATTGATTCTTCCTGACTAGTTTCTTAAACTTCAGCCTACTTTTCACGACAGTAAATTGTTTTCTGAGTTTATATCTGTATTATCTAGAGGTAAGATAGATACTGCCTACAGGAAAATTAAAGAGACCTTCGGAGAGAAGAGAACCACGTGTATGAATATCAAGAGCTCAGATGGCAACCCAGTTCTAAGCAAAGAAGGGAAGGCAGAAAGGTGGAAGGAGTATATAGAGGGTTTATACAAGGGTGATGTACTTGAGGACAATATTATGGAAATGGAAGAGGATGTAGATAAAGACGAAATGGGAGATACGATACTGCGTGAAGAGTTTGACAGAGCACTGAAAGACCTGAGTCGAAACAAGGCCCCCGGAGTAGACAACATTCCATTAGAACTACTGACGGCCTTGGGAGAGCCAGTCATGACAAAACTCTACCAGCTGGTGAGCAAGAGGTATGAGACAGGCGAAATACCCTCAGACTTCAAGAAGAATATAATAATTCCAATCCCAAAGAAGGCAGGTGCTGACAGATGTGAAAATTACCGAACTATCAGTTTAATAAGTCACAGCTGCAAAATACTAACGCGAATTCTTTACAGACGAATGGAAAAACTGGTAGATGCGGACCTCGGGGAGGATCAGTTTGGATTCCGTCGAAATGTTGGAACACGTGAGGCAATACTGACCTTACGACTTATCTTAGAAGAAAGATTAAGAAAAGGCAAACCTACGTTTCTAGCATTTGTAGACTTAGAGAAAGCTTTTGACAATGTTGACTGGAATACCCTTTTTCAAATTCTAAAGGTGGCAGGGGTAAAATACAGGGAGCGAAAGGCTATTTACAATTTGTACAGAAACCAGATGGCAGTCATAAGAGTCGAGGGGCATGAAAGGGAAGCAGTGGTTGGGAAAGGAGTGAGACAGAGTTGTAGCCTCTCCCCGATGTTATTCAATCTGTATACTGAGCAAGCAGTAAAGGAAACAAAAGGAAAATTTGGAGTAGGTATTAAAATTCATGGAGACGAAGTAAAAACTTTGAGGTTCGCCGATGACATTGTAATTCTGTCAGAGACGGCAAAGGACTTGGAAAAGCAGTTGAACGGAATGGACAGTGTCTTGAAAGGAGGATATAAGATGAACATCAACAAAAGCAAAACGAGGATAATGGAATGTAGTCAAATTAAATCGGGTGATGCTGAGGGAATTAGATTAGGAAATGAGACACTTCAAGTAGTAAAGGAGTTTTGCTATTTAGGAAGTAAAATAACTGATGACGGTCGAAGTAGAGAGGATATAAAATGTAGACTGGCAATGGGAAGGAAAGCGTTTCTGAAGAAGAGAAATTTGTTAACATGGAATATAGATTTATGTATCAGGAAGTCATTTCTGAAAGTATTTGTTTGGAGTGTAGCCATGTATGGAAGTGAAACATGGACGATAACTAGTTTGGACAAGAAGAGAATAGAAGCTTTCGAAATGTGGTGCTACAGAATAATGCTGAAGATTAGATGGGTAGATCACGTAACTAATGAGGAGGTATTGAATAGGATTGGGGAGAAGAGAAGTTTGTGGCACAACTTGACTAGAAGAAGGGATCGGTTGGTAGGACATGTTTTGAGGCATCAAGGGATCACAAATTTAGCATTGGAGGGCAGCGTGGAGGGTAAAAATCGTAGAGGGAGACCGAGAGATGAGTACACTAAGCAGATTCAGAAGGATGTAGGTTGCGGTAGGTACTGGGAGATGAAGCAGCTTGCACAGGATAGAGTAGCATGGAGAGCTGCATCAAACCAGTCTCAGGACTGAAGACAACAACAACAAACATCTATTGCGGGTACGTCTTACAGTCCAGTATCTGATTTCGGACTCTCTGCCCGACCATAATGAACTATCGTCGCTGTTGGTTTACTTTCGACTCTGATGAGGACATTCCTATCTCCGAACTGTCAACGGAAACTCCCCCTCAGCCTTACCTTTCTATTCATAATGAACCCTACCGCCGATACACCTTTTCTCTGATGTTGATATTACCCTAAACTCATCTTACAGAAGTTCTTGCCTTTTTTTCGTTTCACTTTACTTATCCCCCACTATATCCAGATTGAAACTCTGGAATTCCCTTTTCAGATTTTCTAGCTTTCCTGCCACTAACAAACTTCCGACGTTCCACACGCCGACTCGAAGAATGTTATCCTTCAGTTGGCTATTCTCTCTTCTTCTCAGGGTCACCTCCCCGTTGGCAGTCCCCTGTCCGATATGCGAATGCGGCATTAGTCCAGAATCTTTTGTCAACAGAGATATCATCACGATACATTTTCAATCGCAGGCCGCATGTCCTGTGGTTAGACACATTATGTGTCTGTAATTCAGTGCTTACCATTGCCTTATGCATCCTCATGCCGTTGATAATTGCTGATTCTTCCGCCTTTAGGAGGAGTTATCCACCAAAAGGACAAGAGTGTGTCCTGAACCTTCGTTCGCTCCTCCATCGTCTTTAAGAAGGCCGAGAGAGTGACATTTTATGCTGGAAGTCTTCGGCCGTCATTGCTGATGATTTTTTATTGAGAACTTAAACAAAAGCGATGTTCGAGCCCCGGACGCTTTGATTACATATCAACGACGTTACCCTTAGATCATGGGTTCAACCTAGACAGTAGTTATTCAACAAAACTATCACAATAAACACAACAAACAAAATAGTGGGTTGTAACGTGCCAGTGTTAACGCTAAATTCAGTTTTCTCAGTAGAGTCCATTAACTGACAAACATTTGACTATTGCCTACGCAAAGTATGACGTAAAAAGTCCTAAACTCAAATACCAGAGGTGGTAAAAGTTGATATATAACAACGCACTTATCGGAAAGGGCAAATTTTATAAAAATTACTGAACACATCGTTCGCTAATAGTAACATATATGATGAAATACATGGCAAGAGGCATCGACTGCGTCGGGATGCTGCCAGCAGTGTAACGTGAAAGATGTATACACACAGGGGCGTCGCTACGCAGAGCCCAAGAGGGATACAGACGGCAGGAGAAGGAAAGAGATAGGTGGAAGCAAACGCAGACTTGAGAGGGCGGCTAGCAGTGCATGGAGTGTGGCAGAAAAGGGTGGAAGACTGACAGCGGATAAGGAGTACTTAGTGCGGTCAGAAATAATGGGATAATTAACCTTCGTGGGGGAGGGGACATTCTTTATGGTAAACTTTTGAAAATTCTTTAATCTAGTCAATTACTTTATATTTTAAAACGTTGTAAAATATTTATTGTTTCTAATGAATCTACTACCTATTACCAAAAATGTTTTACACTTTCCAGTTGAACGTAACCCAAAAATTGTGTTAGTAGTACCTGTAGATGTCACTTTGCGCATTGAATGTGGAAGTCAGTATTTTCAGGAACTCTTTGGGTGGGCTTAAAGTAACATCCCGTCTAACCCACCTTTTGGAAGTACACCTTATTGGAAGCACGGTGATGTTGACAAGAGTATGTTAAAAGATATTTCTGTGGTGTCACCGCCAGACACCACACTTACTAGGTGGTAGCCTTTAAATGGGCCACTATCAGTGATTGCAGACCGAGCGCCGCCACACGGCAGGTCTAGAGAGACTTCCTAGCACTCGCCCCAGTTGTACAGCCGACTTTGCTAGCGATGGTTCACTGACTTCTACGTTCTCATTTGCCGAGACGATAGTTAGCATAGCCTTCAGGTACGTTATTGGCTACGACCTAGCAAGGCTCCATTATCAGTTATTATTGATATTGAATCATGTACCGGCAAGACCGACGTTCACAATTAATGGATTAAAGTTAAGTATTCCACCAGCTACGTCCGTTTTTTTTTAAATTCTAATTTCCTTGTCTTGTTCCAGACCTCACGCCAGCCTGCGTGAGCTAAAACGCGTGCCTTTTTGCCTCCTCTAGTAACACGGTGTTGGCTCTCCTGCCAACCACAACAATTTTCATGTTCTGGACCTTAATTACACATCAGCACCTCTTTAAACAATACGTCATTTAATATACGTCAAAAACACTTAACGATTTTTTTTAAACTTTGCTTTTAAGTGAGCATAAAGTATCCGTCCCACCACCTTTGGTAATGCGCGTTATGGAAAAACGTTAGTGTGGCTCGGGTTAACAGTGGGAAGAGAGTGTAGGGAGAACGTGCTTGTAATTACAATTACATGAACACGTTTGTTTTGATTGAGTGAACGAATATGGTGCAGTCAGGTTAAATGTGTCTGCTAATAGTAGACCTCACAACTGCAGTGAAGCCCGAATGAGGACAATCAAAGAAAGTGATTATAGATCCACCTTAATTTCATTTTAATCCATTGACAACAGATTCACATACGGATAGGAACGAAACATCACAGCACCATGTCATCAAAAGTTGCCAAAAAACAGGTTAATCGCTTGTCGAGAGTTGTAACTGAATTCTCCAAGCAAAGAGAATGACTTTTCAAGATATTTGATTACATCATATTTGTTAGCATGTCGCAGTAACCGTAACTAACTCATTTTCAGTGAAGTGCAGTTCAGAAGAGCTGTCAGATTTAATGTAATCTGTATACAGTAAAATAACATAAACATTTTTGAAATTTCCATCCCCCACAGACATTAATATTTTTCAGACAGGCAACCACAAGCGAATTATAGTTTGTTTAAAGTAAATGAATTCAAGAAAGGTAATAGTAAACATATGATACTCAGATTATACATTGCTTGTTAGACATTTCTCAGAGACACGAACTGAAGCATATACCGAATATTTTGCTCTCTTTGTCAGAATTATAGAAATACTACTGCAGCGTTATGCATCTGATATACACTCCTGGAAATTGAAATAAGAACACCGAGAATTCATTGTCCCAGGAAGGGGAAACTTTATTGATACATTCCTGGGGTCAGATACATCACATGATCACACTGACAGAACCACAGGCACATAGACACAGCCAACAGAGCATGCACAATGTCGTCACTAGTACAGTGTATATCCACCTTTCGCAGCAATGCAGGCTGCTATTCTCCCATGGAGACGATCGTAGATATGCTGGATGTAGTCCTGTGGAACGGCTTGACATGCCATTTCCACCTGGCGCCTCAGTTAGACCAGCATTCGTGCTGGACGTGCAGACCGCGTGAGACGACGCTTCATGCAGTCCCAAACATGCTCAATGGGGGACAGATCCGGAGATCTTGCTGGCCAGGGTAGTTGACTTACACCTTCTAGAGCACGTTGGGTGGCACGGGATACATGCGGACGTGCATTGTCCTGTTGGAACAGCAAGTTCCCTTGCCGGTCTAGGAATGGTAGAACGATGGGTTCGATGACGGTTTGGATGTACCGTGCACTATTCAGTGTCCCCTCGACGATCACCAGAGGTGTACGGCCAGTGTAGGAGATCGCTCCCCACACCATGATGCCGGGTGTTGGCCCTGTGTGCCTCGGTCGTATGCAGTCCTGATTGTGGCGCTCACCTGCACGGCGCCAAACACGCATACGACCATCATTGGCACCAAGGCAGAAGCGACTCTCATCGCTGAAGACGACACGTCTCCATTCGTCCCTCCATTCACGCCTGTCGCGACACCACTGGAGGCGGGCTGCATGATGTTGGGGCGTGAGCGGAAGACGGCCTAACGGTGTGCGGGACCGTAGCCCAGCTTCATGGAGACGGTTGCGAATGGTCCTCGCCGATACCCCAGGAGCAACAGTGTCCATAATTTGCTGGGAAGTGGCGGTGCGGTCCCCTACGGCACTGCGTAGGATCCTACGGTCTTGGCGTGCATCCGTGCGTCGCTGCGGTCAGGTCCCAGATCGACGGCCACGTGCACCTTCCGCCGACCACTGGCGACAACATCGATGTACTGTGGAGACCTCACGCCCCACGTGTTGAGCAATTCGGCGGTACGTCCACCCGGCCTCCTGCATGCCCACTATACGCCCTCGCTCAAGGTCCGTCAACTGCACATACGGTTCACGTCCACGCTGTCGCGGCATGCTACCAGTGTTAAAGACTGCAATGGAGCTCCGTATGCCACGGCAAACTGGCTGACACTGACGGCGGCGGTGCACAAATGCTGCGCAGCTAGCGCCATTCGACGGCCAACACCGCGGTTCCTGGTGTGTCCGCTGTGCCGTGCGTGTGATCATTGCTTGTACAGCCCTCTCGCAGTGTCCGGAGCAAGTATGGTGGGTCTGACACACCGGTGTCAATGTGTTCTTTTTTCCATTTCCAGGAGTGTATATTCATTATATGGCCCTATTATAGTTCTTAGAGCGCTCTCAAAAGACGTGTCATCAGTCCCTTTTAACTTAGGATGTTTTTCCGTGCACTTCCCGAGATGTGGAGGAATGGGAAACAATTCTCTTGGCTGTGACTAGGCCGACATCTTTAACAACCGTTCTCACAGGATGGCTAAGTCCCACAAGATGCCCCATCCATCAGGAAGTTTCGAGACAAGTAACGGAACGAAAGGTGGCTATAAAGGGTAAAAGCAGCGGGCAGAGATTGGTACACACTCAACAGATAATTCAGACGTAGTGTGCGTGTGCTGCTCTGTGTTGAAGAGTTTGTGATCTGAGAGTAATTCGTGGCAGTCCGCATCGAAGTCCAAAAAATAAAGTAGTAGCTGATTTAATCACATTTCCTCGTGCCTTTTCACCAAGGGTGCTAATAACAGGAGGTTAATTCTCCCAGAAGATTTTCAAAGAGAACTACAGACCATCAAACGTAGAAGATCAAAATTTTATACAATAATAAAGACAAACTGCTGCCTTTGGCACAGCATAGTTTGTGTGAAATCACATGCAAAAACCGTGGAAATAAATGGCTCTGAGCACTATGGGACATAACATCTGAGGTCATATCAAAAGACATATTGTATTCCTGACTGCACAAAGCAAGAAATGAGTGTTGAAAAGTCAGAAGACTGAGGAGTCCAAAACTTAGAACTACTTAAACCAAACTAACCTAAGGACATCACACACAGCCATGCCCGAGGCAATATTCGAACCTGCGAACGTAGTGGTCGAGCAGTTTCAGACTGAAGCGCCTAGAACCGCTCGTCCACAACGGCCGGCCCAAAGACCATGGAAAAGCAATCTATACGTTGATTATTCAGGAAGAGCTGTGTCATTTATCTGAACTCTGCAGATTACGGAAGAATGTTTCAAATCGTGTTTTAATAGGTAACCACTCATATTACACGGAATGTGAAGTTTTACATTCCGTTTGGGAAAGCAAAAAGATGACCTACTGGAAAGATTGGAAATCAACCAATATGTGACGCAGAATGCCTGCTCAGTATTAACGGACTAATTCCAGTTTCTGTAACATTGAAAATTCAATTCAATTTTTCATCAATTGTTAAATGTATCCCCACATAGGAAACAATATGTTTTATGTTTTATTTAACAGAACTACACTTAGGGAAAAATATTAGGACTCCCTTTTACAGGTTTCAAATTCACTCAAGATCCGCTTTGCAATAGTGCATGTGGAGTTCGTGAAATGATTTCATTTACACATCAGTAGCACAGGTAGTTCTGAGGAGCCTAATATTGAACCAAGCTGAAACAACCATATTAGTACGTGATGTGCGATGGTCACTCCAAAAGAAATGCACATTATTTTTTTTAATCCATATTTTATTCTACATGTCTGAAAGTTTTACAGAGTGTAGATACATCCTTTAGGAAGACTATTTTCATTTCTCCACATAATTTCCATAATTCCCAACTGCCTTACGCCATCTTGGAAACAGCGCCTGTATATCCCCACAGTAAAATTTTGGACCAACCCGTTGGAGCCACTGTTTGGCAGCGTGCACAAGGGAGTCATCATCTTCAAACCCTGTTCAGAAAGAGAGTTTTTCAGTTTCCCAAGGAGATGATAGTCACATGGAGCCAGGTCAGGAATGTAAGGCGGGTGTTTCAGTGTTGTCCATCCGAGTTTTGTGATCGCTTCCATGGTTTTTTGACTGACATATGGCCGTGCATTCTCGTGCAACAGCAATACATCCTGCTTTTGCCGATGTGGTGGAACACGACTCAGTCGAGCTTGAAGTTTCTTCAGTGTCGTCACATATGCATCAGAATTTATGGTGGTTCCACTTGGCATGATTTCCACATGCAAGAGTCCTTCAGAAACGAAAAACACCGTAGCCATCACTTCTTCTGTAGATGGTGTGGTTTTGATTATTTTTCCCCTTAGGTGAATTTGCATGATGCCACTCCATTGACTGTCTCTGGTAACAATGATGGAGCCATGTCTCATCATCTGTCACAAGTCATCCAAGAAATTCATCTCCGCCATTCTCATACTGTTCTAAAAGTTCGCTGCATACCGTTTCTCTTGGTTCGTTGTGAGCCACTGTCAACATCCTGGGAACCCACCTGGCAAAAACCTTTTTTTACGCCAACACTGTCAGTATTCTGCAAACATTTCCTTCCCCTATCCGAACGTAGGGTGATAATTCGTTCACTATGATGCGTCTGTCATCAGTCACCAATTCGATAACTCTCTGCACATTGTATGGAGTGTATGCAGTACGAGGCCTGCCGCTGCGAGGGGAATCCTCAATATTGCCATGCCCGCTTTCATCACGTAACCTGCTTGCCCACCGACTAACTGTATTGCGATCGACAGCAGCATCTCCATACATCTTTTTCAACCCGTTTGTGAATGTTTCTCACTTTCTCGTTTACACAGCACAGGAATTCTATGACAGCACGTTGCTTCTGACGAACAAGTGAAGCAGCCATCTTGAAGACATGCTGTGACGGCGCCACTCACGGGAACTGGTTGAACTAAGTTTGAAAACAAGCGGGGAGGATGTAGCTACACAATGTAAAACTTTCACACATGCAGAATGAAAAGTGTTTTGGAGTATTTTGGAGTGACCCTCATAGCCTTCAAGGGCAATGCAGGTGTTGGCACTGGCATCGTGTCGATCGTAGAGATGGCTAATACCCGCCTGGGGTACGTATTCCAAGCTTGCTCAAACTGTGCACGAAGTATTGTAAGTGTAGTTGTTGACGAACCACACGGGTCACTTTTAGTCTCATCATATGCTCGATTGGAGACCAGTCTGGAGATGGTGCTGGCCAGAGACGCTGCTACACGTCTTGCAGAGCACGTTGAATTTCAAGGAGAGAGTGAGATAGTTTTATCGTGTTGGAACAACACATCGACTTCCAGAGGCTAGAACGGAAAAAGAAAGAGTCTAGCAACATGCTTCATGTACCCAGCTCTGGCTAGCATGCCCTTCAGAGGTTAACGAGAGATGTAACTTATAGCACCCCATACCACAAAGCCTGGACTGAAGCCAGTGTGTCTTGAAGGCTACGAGACAGCGCCGCAGGTCTACGTCGTACGCACAAACTGCCATCGCTTGTGTGCAGGCAGAATCTGCTTTCGTTGCTGAGGACTTCATCGTCCAACTTCCAAGTGGTTCTCTGACGGCACCAGCCGAGCCGTGCACGTCGGTGCTCTTGCATTAGTGGAACACGGGCTAGTGATGTGCTGCCCATAGTATCGTTGCTAATAACCGGTTTGCAACAGTTCGTGCTGACACGTCTGCTCTGACAAGACCTCTTATCAATGCTGCGGTAGCTGTATGATCTACCACTGCTGCCCTTACAATACGACTCTGCTGACAGCCGTCTGTGACGCGTGGACCTCCACAACCTCGTCTACATCTACATCTACATGATTACTCTGTAATTCATATTTAAGGGCTTGGCAGAGGGTTCATCGAACCACAATCGTACTATCTCTCTACCATTCCACTCCCGAACAGCGCGCGGGAAAAACGAACACCTAAACCTTTCTGTTCGAGCTCTTATTTCCCTTTTTTTATTTTGATGATCATTCTTACCTATGTAGGTTGGGCTCAACACTATATTTTCGCATTCGGAGGAGAAAGTAGGTGACTGAAATTTCGTAAAATGGTCTCGCCGCAACGAAAAACGTCTATGCTGTAATGACTTCCATCCCAACTCGTGTATCATATCTGCCACACTCTCTCCCCTATAACGTGATAATACAAAACAAGCTGCCCTTTTTTGCACCCTTTCGATGTCCTCCGTCAATCCCACATGGTAAGGATCGCACACCGCGCAGCAATATTCTAACAGAGGACGAACGAGTGTAGTGTAAGCTGTCTCTTTAGTGGACTTGTTGCATCTTCTAAGTGTCCTGCCAATGAAACGCAACCTTTGGCTCGCCTTCCCGACAATATTATCTATTTGGTCCTTCCAACTGAAGTTGTTCGTAATTTTAACACCCAGGTACTTAGTTGAATTGACAGCCTTGAGAATTGTACTATTTAACGAGTAATCGAATTCCAATGGATTTCTTTTGGAACTCATGTAGATCATCTCACACTTTTCGTTATTTAGCGTCAACTGCCACCTGCCACACCATACAGCAATGTTTTCTAAATCGCTTTGAAACTGATACTGGTCTTCGGATGACCTTACTAGACGGTAAATTACATCATCATCTGCGAACAACCTAAGAAAACTGCTCAGATTGTCACCCAGGTCGTTTATATATATCAGGAACACCAGAGGTCCCAGGACGCTTCCCTGGGAAACACCTGATATCACTTCAGTTTTACTCGACGATTTGCCGTCTATTATTACGAACTGCGACCTTCCTGACAGGAAATCACGAATCCAGTCGCATAACTGAGACGATACCATGTAGGCCCGCAGCTTGATTAGAAGTCGCTTGTGAGGAACGGTGTCAAAAGCATTCCGGAAATCTAGAAATACGGTATCAACTTGAGATCCCCTGTCGATAGCGGCCATTACTTCGTGCGAATAAAGAGCTAGCTGCGTTGCACAAGAACGACGTTTTCTGAACCCATGCTGATTACATATCAATAGATCGTTCCCTTCGAGGTGATTCATAATGTTTGAATACAGTATATGCTCCAAAATCCTACTGCAAACCGACGTCAGTGATATAGATCTTTAGTTCTTAAACACTGGTGCGACCTGCGCAATTTTCCAATCTGTAGGTACAGATCTATCTGTGAGCGAGCGGTTGTACATGATTGCTAAATAGGGAGCTACTGTATCAGCGTAATCTGAAAGGAACCTAATCGGTATACAATCTGGACCTGAAGACTTGCCCGTATCAAGCGATTTGAGTTGCTTCGCAACCCCTAAGGTATCTTACTTCTAAGAAACTCACGCTAGCAGCTGTTCATGTTTCAAATTCTGGAATATTCCATTCGTCTTCCCTAGTGAAGAAATTTCGGAGAGAATGTTCACGAAACCATTGATACCACAATCGTTGCGCAACTGACGCAGCACATCCAGCTTAAGCGACAAGTCCCTGAAAGCACCATCCCGCCACTGGGAAGGCTACTATTTGGCCCCTTTCAACCTCGCTCAGTTGGCTGTAGGAAGCTTGTGTGCGTCTCAGTGGCATGATTACCTGTTTAATTCATTAGAACATTCCTTCTAATATTTTAGGAAGCAGACCATAAATCCCACAACAATCTTAAATTCATCCCTTTGCCTGTTAAGATAAAGGACGTCTGCCGTTATGTCTGAAAATAAAAGGCTTTCACTTGGATTTAGTTAGCTTTGTGAGACGTTCACCAGTGCAGTGGCTCAGGCACCTCACCGTCAGACGTGTTTGATAGTCTCATCTGGAGGAGTGGAACACTTACGTCTCCCGGTCCCAGACAGTTACGGAGAGAGGCAAAGATAGAGAGAGAAAGAGAGAGAGGGAGGGAGAGGAAGAGACGGAGAGAGACGGAGAGAGAGAGAGAGAGAGTCGGTTTTAGACTCGAGTGGCCCCAAGACGACGCCCACGCCACTGCGCCGCCATCTTGCCGCTCCACTCTTGCCTCTTAATTAAGGCGAAGCAATTAATGTTGGTTGTTTCTCGACACCGGAACACAATTAGTGTCTCGCGATGGATTGCGAGTCGGCTGTGTCCCCACTTTCTCCGTAGTGGCACGGAACAGTCGGCTGAATGTTGTGGTGGAGGGGGATGAGGGACAGGGTGACTTTACGACCTGTCCGTGACTTACCCCGAAAGTAACTTAAAGGGCACCAATGTCAACCTCGTAAACCGCCACTGTCGCAGTGCGCAACTTGCTGCACTCTTAAGTATGTCGGCGGCAGGAGCAGATGGCACCCACGCGAAAGGCCACCTTGAAAAGATTAGAGTAACCACCAGCAGAATGAAGGTTTCCACTGACGAGAAACGCGCAAAGCTGCTTGAAAAAAAAAAAAAAAAAAGGATCGGTCGTGCAGAAGTATTTCTGTACTTTACACACAGTGTGAATTTGTTTGAGACAAAAGTTTTAAGCAAGAATAAAAGAACAAAAATAAAATATGACAACTTGTGGTGTAAATGTTTAACAGTATAGAAAAGGAATCGAGATTGTTGAAGGTAATTTGACAGATTCCAATAATGACTCAAAGTAGTTCAGTACAGAGATTATCACACACCAGTCTTCAAAAATGTGTGATTTATTTAATCTAGAAGATATGTCCCGTTTGGGGGACTATGAACAAGTTCAGTAAATAACGACAATATCAGCCTTGTCTTCCAGTCATTTTGTGTTTTAAAATAACATAAATCACACACGAGGACAATTGATGTGTCACAACCTCCGTTGTCTCAAGAAGTCATGGCTCAGGTTTTCGGTCAGACAGATTGTGTTGCTTCCCTCACGTAATGTATCGACCGCCAAAGACCTTGTTGCATCGAGCTGAGACAGCCATTGTAATCACATTGGGTAGTAGCATTGTGTGGCTCGCAACGTGTGATGAACTGTGGATGTGATCCTACTCCAGTTGGCTTCACCCCAGAAGATGTTTTGCGTATTGGAAAACTGTTGTATCACGTATGAATGCATGGTTTCGCGGCGATATGAATTAATAAATTTTTTTCGGGCTTCCAGCCTCGTCATGCGGTAAAAATCACACGAGATTTCGACCGACCTCTCCTCAGTCATTGTCAAGTGGTAAGTCAGACTTACTAGTTGACAATGACTGAGGAGAGGTCGGTCGAAATCTCGTGTGATTTTTACCGCATGACGAGGCTGGAAGCCCGAAAAAAATTTATTGACTGTTGTATCACGTTGGAGAAAGGCAAACTTCACTACACTACTACAGTGGTGAGCATGAAATGAACTCTGGTCCTTTCCCCATGTTTGATTGTTTTAATGGATTATCGGCCTGTGTCCAACTCTAAAGATCTTCATTAGTTTTATATTGATATCGTTTCTTCTCTCTTACGTTTATTAGCCGATATATTGAGAAACTGGGTTTTGCTGTTGCATGTTGCTTTCAATGTTCGTTAAAATTATCTTTTAGTGATACACATTTTACAAAGTAGTTTTAAGATGGCAGTGGAAACATCGGCTCATTATTCCACGAAAGTAATCGTTTGCAAATTGTTTAGGTGCTTGATCCTTACGTTAGTTTGGATTCTTAAAAGCAAATTAACAGCTGAATAACTATTGTGGCTTCATTTAGTAGACCGGGTGTATTTTATTTTAAAGCTTTGTTTTAAGGAAATATAATGCTTCTAGTTGTGCACAAGATACTCTTTAGTTAACAACTTCTAGAATTAGGTCCATTATTTGTTCATTCCGATTATCGAGCTCAGGGTGGGTATTAATCCTTGATATTACGGGCTTTAAAATTATTGTGTTTCAGTCGAATGACATAATTTCAGAGACTTTAACTGGAGTAGTACAGATATGATTTGATGTATGTAGTCTGAAAATTTTTAGCAAAACTGGGAGTCGAACCCGGGTCTTCAGCTTACTTGGTAAGTGTGTTAGCTCCTTTGCCGCGCGGGAGTAGCCGGGGGGGGGGGGGGGGGGGGTCTAAAGCGTTGCAGTCATGGACTGTGCGGCTGGTTCAGGTGGAGGTTCGAGTCCTCCCTCGGGCATGTGTGTGTGTGTTTGTCCTTAGGATAATTTAGGTTAAGTAGTGTGTAAGCTTATGGACTGATGACCTTAGCAGTTAAGTCCCATAAGATTTCACACACATTTGAACTTTTTTTTGTTATCTCCCTTTTTTCCTTTTTCTTTCTTGTTTTTGTTGATATCATTTTTTTCGCGATTGTTCTATCTGTATGTTCGCGGTGGACGTCCCATGATGCTTGTTCAAGTTCATCATCATTCCATAATTTTTTTTTTTTTTTTTTTCAGTAAGCCCCTGAACCACCACTCGATTACGCTGCTACGCCTCCCTCCTCGATCGAAATTCTCACTGCCGCCCCAGTCTACTTTTAATTTCCCTCTTACAAATGAACAGAATTGCTGAGGCTCCTCATGAGACCAGTTAAAGTCTCTGAAACTGCGTCATTTCATTTGCGTAAGTACCTACACCTAGGATTCAGGCTTGGTCTCCCATTTACATTCGGTGCTGAGACGCTATTCAGGAACGTGAGAGCTTCGGCAATTCTGTTCGTGTCTGAGGGGGAATCATACAGCTACAATGTGCAAAACCGACGATACGTCGGTCTCTAAAACGGGGAAAAGCGAGACGGCTCCGAAATACACTTGAATATTATTACATGGTGCTTTGTGACTTGTCCTTCAGGACCCCATCGCCCTGCGTTAAGCGGAAGTCTATCGCATTCAGGGGTGCATTTTGTCGCACGAGACGTCGATTGGAGAGACTTCCGATCTGTGCTTGTCGATTGGGAAACGTCAATGAACCACGCATTTCCTTGCATCAAGTGCCCAGAGGACATGCACTTAATCGTCAGTCGTTGATACCAGCTACACGATGGGGAAGATCGGCCCTTGACGTCAAAACATGACACTGCTGCTGGGTTCCTGGAGCTTTTCCGTCTCCTTTTCGCCGGGACGCCGACGGACGATCCGGCCCTTGACGTCACAACAGGTCATTGCTGCTGGGTTCCTGGAGGTTTCCCGCCTCCTTTTCGCCGGGACGCTGACGGACGATCTCGTGGGAGAAGACATAATGCTTTAGATGTACATGGTTGTGAATGGTTCGAATGCAGCGGCGTTATTGAATCGCTAACAGAAGATGAGATAACGATGGCACTCAAGGAAGGTACGGTGCTTAACTCCCCAGGACCCGATGGCTTTCACTCGAAATTTGTTGCGAATTTGCGGGTGTAACAATATACCAACGATTGTTGATCTGTAATGATCAGTCGCAGTTGATGACGGGAGTGCTCATATCAATAGTGTAAACATCAGGGGGTGTCAGCGCCCATCAGTTTCGTCCACTCACAATGCTCAACACTGACTAGAAAATCATCGCGTATATGTTGGCGGCAAGGCTCAAGACATCCAAGACATTTCCAGCAGACCTGGTTTGTCTCGGTGTTCTGAGCAACATTCACTCTGTCCAATGTGAATATTGGGGCATTATAGTCCTGATAGAAGCATGTCACAAGTTAGCAGCGTACCTATTAGTAGAGTTTGATCGTGCCTTCGACAGAATCGATCATAATTTCCATGACTCGAACATGCAACGCGCTGCGATACCCCGACATTTCATTACCGTCCTCATGCGCCTCTTTCGCAGCGCTGCATCGACGATCAGAGTCAACAGCAGGGAGGTCGGCATGATTCATGTTTACATCTCAGCTAGGCAAGGATGTCCTGTGTCGATGGTGCTGTTTGCAATAGCGCTCGAACCACTAACGCAAACTCTTCGACGGAAACTTACAGGCGTCCGACTCCGTGCGAGTTTCTTCACGTGTCGTGCATATGCTGACGGCTTGATGACACTCGTCTGATCGGAGAACGAAGTACATGGTGGACAGGGGCTGAACGGTCTGCAAAGTACGTTTACGACGGTGGATATTATGCGATGGTTAGTGGTTGTTCACACGGTCGCTACGGCAATCAGCGGCGGCGAGCTACCGGCGGCTGCTCCAGCACGTCCGATTCCACAAACACAACAGTTCGCTCCGAACCCAAGGGTGGAGCACACTAATGTTCATCTTGCCGCGCGACTGCCACAGGTACATCCAATGCCACATGATATTGCTGACAGGTTAATGGCAGCCTCTGGATAGCACATCAGCCAAGGAATGCAGTTTAAGAATAGACACGAGACTTTAACTCTCCCACACCACCCTGGAGGACTGAAACTCACGAATGTGTGGAACAAAGCTCTCGCTCTCAATCTGTGGGTGAAGGTACAGACCTGGACGCAACGGCAACACGCCATCACGTCGGCAGTTGTGGACGTTCTTCTCCCTCATCCTTTGAACCACCTGTGGCGGTAGGCACAACACCGCCTTCTTTTTCCCACGTCGCGTGCTTCATCGTTGATTTTCTTTATGTTCAGTTACAAGTACCTCCCACGAGGATTCCCACAATCACAACGCATCATCGCACTCCTCCAACACACCGACGACTCTGCGATCGAGACGAATGCTTTGTTCTTCCCAGATGCGATCTTTTTCCCCTCATAGAAAACGTCGGCAACCCTCTGGATTGCAGGACACGCATCGCACTATGTGCTTTCGCGGACCTTGATATCGGACATGAGTTATAGCCTCTAGCTAGTAAAATAACGTGAGATCATCCGAAGTCACTCAAAATAAAAAACGCACTTTGACTCTCCGGTGCAGTGGGGAGTCCCAGGTTTGCGCCGTTTCACGGGCTAGGATATTCCTCCCAGTAGAGTACGAGGAAGTCACTTCGGCCCTAGATTTCTTTCTTTTCTGTATCCGATGTGACTCTTCCTAGGATACTAAAACTAAAATAAATAACTAAAACTGTTTAAACAAAGGTACAACATTTCCTTCCCGCCACCTCTCCCTTATCCTGTCAGGAGACGGGTACATATTTTCATTCTCCGCTTCAGTCTATACACACAAAATCATACGTGATTTAGTTGTTATATCTGTGTTGATATCTTGTTTCAGAAGTCACCTCCGCCATCCTGTGACCAGACTGTTCGTGTTACCGCAGGCGGCCGCTGTTGACACCGTAATAGGCGTGGAGGCGTGTTGTTTTCTAACAGATGGTTGAAAAGTCTTTGCAATTAATGATGTTCTCAAATGCAGTTGTTTCGTTCAGGTAATACCCTTTTAATGAAGCGTTGTGAATTTAAACTTCGTTGCCTCTGGGTTGTGTTTCAAATCACGCTATAGTTACAAAGTAGCATGTCCGACCTCTTAAGTTTATGATTACCCTTATGTTGTGATTTAGGTGTTAGAGGTTTCTTGTTAACTTGATAGAGATACAGAGCTTAGTCTCAAGGAAGTTCAAATGGTTCAAATGGCTCTGAGCACTATGGGACTTAACATCTGAGGTCATCAGTCCCCTAGAACTTAGAACTACTTAAACCTAACTAACCTATGGACATCACAAACATCCATGCCCGAGGCAGGATTCGGACCTGCGACAGTAGCGGTCGCGCGGTTCCAGATTGAAGCGCCTAGAACCGCTCGACCACACCGGCCGGCAGTCTCAAGGAAGTCTTAAAATTATTGTATGATGTACAACTCACTCTTCTTCTTCTTCCTCTTCGAGCTTCCAAACGAGTAACTCCTGTATATTTTTATGTAACTTTATTAGGAATTAATAATAAGATACTTAAATTGTATTATATTCTATTTAGTAACGGTATATTTAGTACCATGCTCCACTAATCAGAGATCTCTAACGTAATTTTCAGCTTGATAAATCAGTTGGCTGTGATAACGATCGCACACATTATACGCGCTGTCGTTTGCAAACTACAACGTGCAACGTACATCTTCCGAACCTGCAGTCATAATTTTAACGAAATATCATCATAACTGTCATTTTCATGCAAAGCTGACTTTTTGCAACAACCGTAACAACCACGGGGTCAACGGTTACCAAACTTTCTGCTTCCGCAGAGGAAAGGTAGGCTATTCTATCGCACTAAGGATGAACTTACACCATATCATTGAAGTTAGCAGCAAAGCATTACACAGCGAACTGCAATGGTGAAAAATACTACATGCCAATCTTCTATCGCATGCTACGACCAGAGTGAAACGCGCCCTAATCATCACAACAACTTCCCGGGTACACTCATACACCCTACTGTACCAAAACTGCAAACTACTGTAATCCATTTCTGGGGTAAAGTGATCTGGTTGTTGATTTTCGTCAGGAAATACAAATTTACATCATCTGACATTATTTGTGATTCACACAAGTTCAGTGATTCATTAAGGAGCTTAGCATTCTCCTCATCTTTTCCTGTCAATAGAAGAATCGAGAAAGCAAGCGTAGTGGACTGATAACTACAATCCTGGAAATGGAAAAAAGAACACCTTGACACCGGTGTGTCAGACCCACCATACTTGCTCCGGACACTGCGAGAGGGCTGTACAAGCAATGATCACACGCACGGCACAGAGGACACACCAGGAACCGCGGTGTTGGCCGTCGAATGGCGCTAGCTGCGCAGCATTTGTGCACCGCCGCCGTCAGTGTCAGCCAGTTTGCCATGACATTAGGAGCCCCATCGCAGTCTTTAACACTGGTAGCATGCCGCGACAGCGTGGACGTGAACCGTATGTGCAGTTGACGGACTTTGAGCGAGGGCGTATAGTGGGCATGCGGGAGGGTGGGTGGACATACCGCCGAATTGCTCAACACGTGGGGCGTGAGGTCTCCACAGTACATCGATGTTGTCGCCAGTGGTCGGCGGAAGGTGCACGTGCCCGTCGACCTGGGACCGGACCGCAGCGACGCACGGATGCACGCCAAGACCGTAGGATACTACGCAGTGCCGTAGGGGACCGCACCGCCACTTCCCAGCAAATTATGGACACTGTTGCTCCTGGGGTATCGGCGAGGACCATTCGCAACCGTCTCCATGAAGCTGGGCTACGGTCCCGCACACAGTTAGGCCGTCTTCCGCTCACTCCCCAACATCGTGCAGCCCGCCTGCGGTGGTGTCACGACAGGCGTGAATGGAGGGACGAATGGAGACGTGTCGTCTTCAGCGATGAGAGTCTCTTCTGCCTTGGTGCCAATGATGGTCGTATGCGTGTTTGGCGCCGTGCAGGTGAGCGCCACAATCAGGACTGCATACGACCGAGGCACACAGGGCCAACACCCGGCATCATGGTGTGGGGAGCGATCTCCTACACTGGCCGTACACCTCTGGTGATCGTCGAGGGGACACTGAATAGTGCACGGTACATCCAAACCGTCATCGAACCCATCGTTCTACCATGCCTAGACCGGCAAGGGAACTTGCTGTTCCAACAGGACAATGCACGTCCGCATGTATCCCGTGCCACCCAACGTGCTCTAGAAGGTGTAAGTCAACTACCCTGGCCAGCAAGATCTCCGGATCTGTCCCCCATTGAGCATGTTTGGGACTGGATGAAGCGTCGTCTCACGCGCTCTGCACGTCCAGCACGAACGCTGGTCCAACTGAGGCGCCAGGTGGAAATGGCATGTCAAGCCGTTCCACAGGACTACATCCAGCATCTCTACGATCGTCTCCATGGGAGAATAGCAGCGTGCATTGCTGCGAAAGGTGGATATACACTGTACTAGTGCCGACATTGTGCATGCTCTGTTGCCTGTGTCTATGTGCCTGTGGGTCTGTCAGTGTGATCATGTGATGTATCTGACCCCAGGAATGTGTCAATAAAGTTTCCCCTTCCTGGGACAAGTAATTCACGGTGTTCTTATTTCAATTTCCAGGAGTGTATATCAGCAACCGTATTATCATTCTAATTACCAGTTGTGGCGACACATTTTCGGAGTCTCCTTGCCAGTCGTGAAAACGTCTTTATCATTTCTTTAAATACACAAAACATTGCCCCAAAAGATCAACAAGAAAAATGCTGGACTAATAATGTACACAGAGGAAGCATCGATGTTGGACATTCATATCACATTTTCATCTAACTATCTCAATGTTCGCAGCATTATAAGCTAAATTGTTAAACTCTCTTATCCTTCAGATATTGTCTTGGCAACACTAATACTGTACCTTCAACATCGTAATTACATTGTTTCTTGGTTTTATAAAATTCCATACTAACATTTACACATGACTTCTTTTTGCATCATGTACCTACAGTTACCCAAATTATTGTCCGCCACGATAGCTGAGTGGTCAGAGCGGCGGTCTGTCACGCCAAGGGGCTCGAGTTCGATTCCCAGCCTGGTCGGAGGTTTTGTCAGCTCAGGGACTGGGTGTTGTGTTGTCCTCATTGTCATGAATGGAAGGAAACGGGAAACCACTACTGGAATCACTTCCATAGACGCTCATGCGGTGGACCTCTCTGACGAGGCTTCCCCCATGACCAGACTTGCCGTAAGGCAGAAAACAAGTTTTTACCCAAATTATTAAATTATATTCTAACTTAGCAGGGGAATAAGCAGATCAGTTCCATGAACAAAGAAGTCATTAAAATGCCCAAATACTTACAAAATCGATAACTGATACGTACAGAAAGTAACACAATCTTACTTTCAATTCAAAACAGACAAGAAGATCAGAAAGAAAACACAGTGTAATTCAACAATACTTTCCCTTAAAGAAAATCATGCTCGCTCTATACTAACTAGCTATAATTGATAAAAACTCTGTTCCATTTGCCTTATACATTAGTGACCTCAACTCATCTAGGAGGATCGTGTTAAGCTCTTCAATAAACACAATATAACATACATTCAATTGAAAATGAAGTCTTCTAAACTAGTAACAAGCAGCAAAACATAGGACTGCTACATATTGTCAACACGTATGGTACAGTATTACTGCCAGCATCTAGTATGCAAACCAATGGAGAACAATACTTGCACACGATAAAATTTCGGAAACATTTCCTCTAAACTTTCACGCCTATCTGTCTCCGTTTGAATACTGTATTAAGCTTCCTGGAATCCAGACCCAAGCTAACCATATTATGCTTTTCTGGCACTACTGAGGGAGGACTATTGCAGGAGCTCACCACCCGTTTGATTATACCATGCCCTAAACTTTCTAGAATCTCCTTTTGCACTTTAGCCTTGTATCCTCAGGGAAAGAGGTATGGATTTAAAAAATGTCTTTCTCATTCTGACCTCATACATAAAATTTGTAATTGCACTTAGCAAATCAAGTAATACTTTACTATGTCCCTACAAAACCCAGCAAAATTTTGCTTGATCAGCCTCTGATGCAACCCCACCAAACGAACACACTATCGTAACTCTTATAATAAACTCCCAGTTCGTACAAAAAATGGTGCCACCACTCTCACCACTACAGATTTCTTCAAACTCTAATTCAAGTTCAGCCAATTATATTGGCAACTAACCTCTAATTCCTGCCTAAAAAAACAATCAACTTCTCTAGTATATCCTTCACATTCAATGTCAGTTCTTCTACATCCAACTCTGGCGTGAGTTGATGGGAATTCTAAAAATCAGCACCCAATATAAATTCCACATTTAACTACAGAATGACCAACAAACAAATTCCCGCTGATGTTTGAAAAAGACCTGCCCATGTCGAAAACACAACATTAAGCTGTCTAACCAATAGAGATAGATACAACCAGTTACATGGCTGGAATGTTAGTATCTGTCGCTTCTTCCAATAGTGTTTTCCTCTCTGTGAATATAATTGATACCACATGCCATATCTCCTTCCACTGCTTCAGCTACACCAATTTTATCTACAAACGATACTCATTGCGATGGAGATAGTTCACTATGAGGAAGGTTATTCTGTGGGTTAGCAGAACAGACCTCTATTGCTGACAGAACTACAGTTCTAATACTGTTGCTCCTCGTTTCCAGTCCATATTGATTATCATTCCTGTAATTTTGCCAGTCCAATTCCTCCTACTCAGGCTCTCGAGCATGGACTTCTTTCCCCTTTCGTAGCTGTTATTATTGCCTCAACTACTTTGGTGACGGGGTTGGTGTGCCCTCTGGAACTGTTCACAACCCTCATCTACTACTAGACACTAGCAGGCCTCCTCTAGCCATAGGCGCATGGGCTGTACCTAGTTCTGGAGCTGCTGGGATCCAAACTGGTGCCTTCCAGCACTGAGTTCCGCTGCTGGCTGCCTTGAACCAACACTTCTCTCAAGCAATAAGAAATTCAGCCTTGAGTTGCAAGGCAATGTTTTTTTAGTTTACTTAGGTTTCGATGCCAATAATGGTATCTTCTTCAGAACCTATAAATTAACCGATACAGACATATATTAAACAATGAAATACATCATCAATCTAATGATTTCATAATAAGCAAAATCGTGATACAAAAATTAAATTATTTTGAGGGCCAAACGTGGGCAATGTCACAGAATAAAGCTAATAGAGAATAAAGATGCATAATCGTAAGATTATGTCTGTCAGTACTAAAAACAAAAAGAAAAACGTAGACAGAGCTATATGCCGGGCCAGGAATATGGGTCACACGTAAGCAACAACGAAACTAGGCGAAGCGAGCAGTTTCGCGGCGAGGCTGGGACAGCGGCCAATCGCACTGCTAGCGCATGCGCAAGCGCTGGAGACAAGGTGTCTCAAAATTATTTAGCGCAACGTAAATTGTAAACAAATTTGACAGGGAACAGTCCTGCAAATAGACAAATTTCCTAAGAACTTGCTACTAAGTCAGGGCAAGAAAATTTAGATTCAAAGATTATAATAAGAGGGCGCAACCCCACTACAGTAACTAATAAATTAGCATGGGAGACACAAGTTTGCGAAACATGAAATATCTTGAACATAAAACAGATAAAATATGAAACAACTTTGCATCTGGTGTCAGTACGAGTATAATACAATATAGTGACACAATGCACAAACGCACCAAAATAAAGTGGCAAAGCAGATAGGAAACAGCATCGGCCATTCGAAGCGGACCGTAGGTCAACTCCACTGGAATAAAGGTTGAAATTCTTCGAAATAATTTCTGTTTTTTAGTTGCAGCTGATTATTAAATAAATTTTCCCTTTCAGTAATAAGATGTTTAAAAATTTTCAATTCATCAAGGGTGTCTAACTTACATCCTTTGACTGCATTATGCAAAAGTTCTGCATCTTTTAGAGGCTTGGGAGCATGGGCCATTTGGACAAGATTTTCAGAAAATTTAGATCAACGTGTTCCATCACCGCTTTTAGACGGCAGATGCTCTTTAAACCTAACAGACAGGGCCCTTCCTTTCTGGCCAATTTAATAACAGTGACATTCAACACAAGTGATCTTATAGACACGTGACAGGGATGATTTATCAGTATCTTTATCAAGAGAATGGGCTAAATTCTTTTTAAAGTTATTGGTGGTAGAGTAACAAACTTTCCACCATATGTTTTTTACTAAACGACCTATCTTGTGGGATAAGCTACCTATAAAGGGAACTAATGAGTATTTCGTTGCCTGGTCTTGATTGTGACTACCTGGCCTGGAAAGGGTGATAGTATTCCTTCGTGTTTTTTTTTTTTTTTTAAACAGCTGTCTCACTATACCGGGATTATATCCATTATTCTGAGCGATGTTTCCGAGTACCTTTAATTCGTTCTATAAATTGTCTGGCTAAGAGGAATGGAAAGGGCTCGATGGACACTCGATTGAAAGAAGGCCATTCTATGGGCTGGAGGATGGGTGGAGTCAGCTGGGATGACGTTGTCGGAATAGGTTGCTTTCCGAAAAATGTTGAAATCTATTTTGTTGCCTATAATGGACAGTCAGATCGACATAGTCTAAGGTCCTACTAGTTGTCTCATTTTCTTGCGTGAAGCTGATTTTTTCATGGACGTTGTTGACAGTGGTAAATAACAATTCTAGGCCTTTATGGGAACCTTCAAACTCAAACAGCATCTAAATATCTTGCATAGAAAATTATATTATTTGCCAGGTCCAGATAATTCCGAGAAAACATCTGCTCCATTGAGCTTATAAAAATCTCTGACACGATACCAGCTAAAGGGCTGCCCATAGATAGACCACAGGGATGCGAATATAATAAAGACCCCACAAAATCCTTTAATGAAGAAATTAAAAAAAACTTAACCAAATCTTGCAAATGTGTAATACATGATTATATAGTTAAATATTTGTTCAACATGAATCCGATAGCTCCTAAACTGTGTGGGAGCCGTCAACTACACAAAAAAGTCCATCCTCTAAGACCACTTGTCCCAACCTACATTACACCAAACTACAAAATTGCCAAAGAACTATATTCCTGTATCAAAACCAAAACAAAATTCAAATCTAAATTTGGAATTGTAAACCCAGTGGACCTTGTCAAAAAGTTAAAGACTTTCCGATACCTTCACTAGAATGCCTTGATATTCTGACATGACTATTATACAGAGGAAGTGTAAACTCAGTACAAGTAGAAGACATAAATTTTGCCACCCAAACATATGTGGAACAAATTATTTCCAGTTTGAAGGTAAACTTTACAAACAGCAAGAAGGATTGGCAATGGGGTCCTCCCTCAGTCCCCTCTTAGCTTAAATATTCATGGACAATTTCGGAAAACAGTTCCTAGAAAATGAATCCCTCAGTAATAATAGTTAAGACTGGTACAGGTATGTAGATGATGTACTGTGCATGTGGACAGGTATCAACAGACAGCTGAACACATTCCTAGAATATGTAAATTCACAACACAAAAACATAGAGTTCACCATGGACCTAGGTGAAAAATCGATTAACTTTTTAGACGTTAACATAGGTATCACCAAAAATACACACACTTTCAGAATTTACAGAAAACCCACAACAGCAGACACAGTAATACCCTTATGTTGAAAAACCTAAAGGCACTTCCCACACCTCAAATTTTATTTCATACTCACCTTGATGCAAAGGCTGGAGGAGAGGCACTGATAATCGGCCATCGTTGTGCCTCCTAAAATCCGCTTCAGTAAACCCAAGATCACGTTTTAGTGAATAGCTCAGCTGCGTTGATAGAGGATTTTCATTGCTGATTTTGATCATACTGATATTCCTCCACTGTATTTTGTTTCCGTATCTTTAGCAATTTTGTCATTTGCTATGGCATCCAGGGCTTTAACCGAAAGAAAATTTTGAAGTTTCCATTTCCACCACAAAAAGTTTTAGCTTCACCTTCTTCTCTGCTTAAATCCTATCTTGGGGAACAATTACCTATTTAAAGTGTTTCTCTGCATTATCACATTCCATCTACGTATGGACAGGTTCAAAGAACTCGTGATTTGTTGAGTCAATATGCTGATTTTGCGTCAGTATGTACATCCACTGTTTCAATACTGGGCCAATTTAAACATGCGTCAAATATTGGTATAAGCAATCTTAGACCATACAGATTAGGCTGTTGCACTGAAATGCATATCTGGAGCTCCATTAAAAACGACGCAATTCATCTTTCGTACGCCTTTTCTCTTGTAAAAGTTGTGTTATAAATGCAGTCCAGGTATTCGCTTGGAGCCTAAACTTTACCACCCAGAGTGCAGAACTATGCAGGAAATCGCTTGTAGTTCTTTTACTGCGAAGAAATCCACACTTCAGCTCTAAAAATGTGTACTTAGATCATTTTCTTATGAAATGTCATTTGCGCCACTTGTTCTCTCAGCCCCTCAATTTCGGCTGGTACGTGAACAGAAAGGTTGTTGGTACACGTCACTGTTACGCAGAATACCACTAATGTTAGCGTCGAGGCCATCACGTAACATGTAGTAAGTAGCGTATTTCTTTACTTGTTTTCGTAAATAAGAGCGCGGGATAGTATTGTAACGTGACTCATTGCATTGTGTTGCGCGTATTTCACCATAATCAGGACTAAAGAAACAAGTGAGTGATCATTCTGTTTATTACAGGGGCTGAAAAAAATATGGGAACACCTCGAGAAATGTGTCGTTGAACATAAATGCTAGCCAAGCCTGCTGGTTGTGTTGTTCTACTTAATGACTAATGGCTAAGTTACGCGGACGTTAGTGTGAATGACCGTCACTGATGGTCACTGAAGAAGACTGTGACGAAAAAGAAGAGGACGACAGCTGCAAAAGTCACTGCAAAACTAAATGCCGCACTCGTGAGCCCTGTGAACCCTGGCATCACCAAAACAACACGAAGGAAGTTCCATAATTAAGGAACTGTTGTGAGAGATTGAATTCCAGAACAGCCGCGAGGGATTCGCCGAACTGTCTAGGGCACTGCAGTCATGGACTGTGCGGTTGGTCCCGGCGGAGGTTCGAGTCCTCCCTCGGGCATGGGTGTGTGTGTTTGTGCTTAGGATAATTTGGGTTAAGTAGTGCGTAAGCTTAGGGACTGGTGACCTTAGCAGTTAAATCCTATAAGATTTCACACACACAATTCCAGAACACCACGTCAATGATGAAAATGGCGTTATAGAAGAATTTGGCGCCGAATCCTTTAAAACAGGATGGAAGAGAGTCATTTCGTCGGATGAATTTTGTTGCATATTGTTTCAAGCTTCTGGCCGTGCTTCGTCACGAGAGTGAAACATGTTTGGTGTTCAGAAATGATTGTATTGTATTGTATTGAATGTTAACCGGGGGCCTAGAAACGACGGAGAGGCTCCGTCCCCGCCGCAGCCGCAGTGGTGCACAATTCCACGACGGCTACCGCAGTCCACTTCACCCCCGGCCGCCCCACACCGAACCGAGGATTATTGTGCGGTTCGGCCCCCGGTGTACCCCACCAGGGAACCAGGGAACGTCTCACACCAGACGAGTGTAACCTCTATGTTTGCGTGGTAGAGTAATGGTGGTGTACGCTTACGTGGAGAATGTGTTTGCGCAGAAATCACCGACATAGCGTAGCTGAGGCAGAATAAGGGGAACGAGCCCGTATTTGTGGTCTAGTTTGGAAAGAAGGGTTCGTGATAGGTATCTACCTGCAGCTTTACTTGAAATTGCCAGGATTTTGCAGGGGGAGTGGTATAAGCTTCCCTTGCAAATGAACAGGACCTTTATTTATCCATTCCGAGGCGACTGGGAGCTGTTTATAATTCCAACTGTATGCTACACTTTTCCGGCACGGTACTGTGTTGTGTAATCGGTGTTTTTGTATACCCCATTTAGGTAATGCTCAATACATATAGTACAGACGAAAGAATGTTTGCGAACGTCTGTTTCCACCGCCTTACGATTCTTCCAATAAATCATTGTATGGCGTCTGCCTTCCCCAATGTTCGATTTTGTTGTCTTTCCATTTACAGGTCGGACATGGGATTCGTACTTTGCACAGTTTAACACACTATTTGGTGCATTTTCGATACGTAACACCCATGCTGCAAGCTGGACTAACACTTCCAAATAGTTGTTACTGATGGCTCATCCTTAGTTAAAGAACGTTGGAAATTTTCGTCGATATATGTCCATTAAACGGTACTTAATTATGCGAGGTGGTCTAAAAGTTCGTAAACACCTTCACAAAATCCAAGCGGAGTAGCAAACAGTAAAGCAAAGTCCTTGCACACTAAGCAGTATCTCAATTTTGCGAATTTTATCACTGCACAAATAGCACCCGTACAAAATTTAACTGCTCCAATACCTGAATGAGGATGATCTAGACGGTTGGGTACAATTCTCCGAATGGGTGACGCAGCAAGTGCAGATAAACCCCCGTTTTACCTATGAGACACTGTTCAGTGATAAACCTAATTTCTTGATCAATGGTGAGGTAGAAAAACAGAATCACAGAAATTTGTCGGACAGAAATGCGCACTGGATTGATGGATCTAAAACGGTGAGCTCGCAAAAAGTGATGGTCTGGTGTGGTGTGCGGGGTATCGAAGTGGTGGGATTGCTTTTTACAGAAGACTGATTCTCAGGTTGTTGCATAAAGAGGTGGTTCCCTCGGTGTTAACGGAGGACGGGACGTTTCCGGAATCCTCACTGGACGGTGGAGCCCCCCCACATTATGGGAGTGGGGACGTATCTGCATGTGCACTTCCCCCGAAAGTTGATTGGTCGTATTGGTGCAGTGGAGTCGTCAACACGTTCACCAGGTTTAACTCCTTTCGATTTTTACCTGTGGTGTCACGTCAAAGCACTGATTTATGCCGAGGAGGTACGGGATCTGGTTTATCTTAAACAGTCCATTGTTGATGTGTTGGTCAAAGTTCACCAGGACTGGGTTCTGAGGTTAGCCTAACCACTCCGACATAATGGACAGTATATCGAAACGTTCCTCTGACTTTTAGCGCTCTTTCGGGACTGTGTAACGTCGGATTAATGCCTTTTCGGTTCGTAACACACGCTGCCGAGCATTTCACTGTTGTCACACATAATTGATTATAATTCGAGAATGAATTAAGCTATGTTCAAAATAACAACGTCAACGTTTTTCTGGTGGATTTCTCTATCTGTCTGGTACATCATATGACCATCTCCCTATGGGAAAGTGTCGAGTGGAATCCTGAATGGTGGCTTGGCGGCTTTCAAGATGACCGACATGTTGGTGACATAGCTTGTAAGTTGTTCCTTCTCCCTTCATCATGTGTAGGGACTCTTTTTTTACTGTTTGATACTCCGTTTGGGTTTTTTTGAGGGTGTTTCCTGACTTTTAGGCCATATAGAGACAGTTACTAAGTTTTGCATCAGACTCTGATCATGTAAATGTCTTGCCCTCACCTTTGTAACGATGTCATCTTTCTGTACTCAGTTAAATCGCCGGCGACCAGCCTCGTAAGGCCTCAGAAGTTATCCGTGTTACGGGTTGGCTCATTCTAATTGCAGAGCTGTGCGGGCGGGAAGTTGTTGCTTGAATACGCCAGTACCACGGCGAAGGTGGGACCAACAACACTTATCTTCCGAAACAACGGCCTTTGAGGAGCGCTTGGTATAGCCTCCACTGCTGACGATTCCCGGCGTCGACGGTACTGGTGTACATGGATTTCTGTGCGTCTCAGGGCTACAGACATCTAAATTTAGGCAAACAAAAAATTGAGTGGGTACAGTAAGTAATTCTAGGTAATAATTTATCCTTTATTACAGCCTCTTGTACTGAGTTCTGTTCGCTAGATATTTTTGAATAAAATCACACTTTCTGTTCGGATATTCCGTTTGTTTTAAGGTTTCTAGCTTATTTTTGGTATTCAATGAAAGCGATGTGAATTCTCTGTTTATTCGATACGTCATATTTCAGATTTTTTCACAGACCTTTCTTCAAAAAGAAGTTGATGCGTTACTCCGCAGAAGATCTGAGTAAAAGCTATGTGATCTTTCAGTTTCGCCACAGAGGTTGTGAGTACAATCTGCGTGCTCTTTGGTTGTCAGTAGCATGGCCGTTGCCAATATGGCATTGAGTGAGAAGGAAATGATACTGCACGGTGTTGGTCACGCTGCAGAACGGCGTGGAACTAACTAGCAAAACACATAGATACAAATGCAGAGGACATTCCTCTTTGGAAATATGATTTTGTAAAGAGAGTGTCGAAAAGTGTTTCTGATCTGATTTCTCGTGCGTAATTTAACATTAGATTGAAAGAGGCACATTTTTAACACAGTTTTGCTTTATTGGTTGGGCTCAATTAATTTGATTGCCGAGACGAGACTGAGCAAAATTACCTGCACACTCAGAGCTATAGATTCAATTCTCCTTTATCATTTCGGTAACTAATTACGTAGCAGAACTGTATTTTTTATAAGAAATGAATATCGTAAAGATTGTTGTAATTGCTAAGGAACCAAGGTTTCATAGCACAGTCTTTGAATGCTAGTCTCCTCTGTATCATTCGGCAAGTTCAGTTTTTTCCGCCGTGTCATCACGAAAAATAGTTTTGTCATCGTGCATCGTCGCATTGCACTTGGCGGAACATAGTAATTGCAAGTAAATCATGATGCGCTTAGTATATCTGCATTTCCTTATATTGCATTTAAGCAAGGTTTATTTTCTGTAGCTGGATTGCTGCTGTACTGCATGTTACCATTCATCATTTGCGAGCGCCACCATTGCAACATAAACAGCCACAAATGTTTGTTAGGAACAATTTAAGGTCACAGTTAGCAGACAGGTAACTATTATATATTTGATTAAAAATTATTATCTCGTCGGTACTGACATCATTGCTTTCTCAGAGATTCTTACTTACAGTGCTGTGTGTTGTTTAATGTCTGTAATCTTATTTACGCAGTCTGTGTGCGTAAATTTACTGGGCATTTTAATAGAAGGATTTTGGACAGTCATTCTTACAAAGCTCAGTTTGCAATTTTATGCAGAATTTTTATCCTGTTCGTTTTGTATACTGTACCTGTAAGACATCAAATGTGACGTCAGGCATTGTAGCGCTGTTCACTGCACTGTGGAATACTGAATTTTTACAGAATACCTTATTTAATAAAAAGTTTTATTGTTTTCTAATTTTTTTGGCAAACTTTATTTGCAGTAAAATTATATTGTTTCAGATGGATTTGGCGACTCTTTCTCTCAAACAGCGTTTACGTAATCTCACTACCTGTGTTGTTCAGATCCACTTTGGAACCCAGACCCACACGAAAGTTAGGATATGAAATCAGCTTACATATACAACAGCAATCAACTCGCATTTATTTCGTACAGTAGGTCAAGGTAAAAGAAATTTGTACCAAGGGTTATGGAAGTTAAGCAGCACACCACGAAATTCACCTCCATATCTACAGCCTCCCGACGGTTACGGCTGAACAGAGCTGACTAGGAAACCACATCCATTCCTACGTTAGAAATACGTTCGAAACGTTCGGTATTCAAGAGCGTTGTCTTACGTAGCCTTTTAGAAAACTTTCACTTCCGGATGAAAGTGTCACAGCTGTGAATTAATTCCTTTGAAACTAACTTTAATCTTCCTTCATTTAAATATTAATACACACTGTCTCTGAGCAACGTATCTGGTCTTTCATCTGCACGCTTCAAAAGAGAATGTGCAAAGGCTCTGCAAATTATGAGCAAACTGGGTCCAGTAGGACATCTTGCTTTCATGTCATACTTAATATTGTACAGCTAAATCTCAAGAACTACTTAAAACGGTTGCTTGATAGGATTAGCTTTTTGACAGCGGCTGTGGCTGAACAACTGTAAAATGTCTGCAGGAGATAAAGCATTTACGGAGATTCCATCTTGGGTCTCCCTTAAAGGAACAGAAGGGTGCCGTCTCCGTAAAATGATAGAAGAGAAAGTAGTTAAAATGGCATAAAAAGAGGAAACTTCGACAAGTCTCTACCGTTTTCGAGTCTGTTGACAACAGGTGAATCATATAGTAAGGAGAACTTATCCATATAAAGAAGATTGAGTTTAGAATCAGGTACATGTACTCGAAATAACTCAGTTGTATTTTTTGAACGAATATGTATTTGTTCGCCGTCCGGTGTGGCCGAACGGTTGTAGACGCTATGGTAGCAGGTTCGAATCCTGCCTCGGGACTGGATGTGTGTGACGTCCTTAGGTTGGTTAGGTTTAAGTAGTTCTAAGTTCTAGGGGTCTGATGACCTCACATGTTGAGTCCCATAGTGCTCAGAGCAATTTTTGTATTTATTCCCTCGTTCCGTTCTCTACTCGTCAAACCCACGCTTGTATAATTTCAACGGCAGAGCACGTCAGTTTTACGAACTTCAATAAAAGGAATACATTGCAACCGCCTGTTCTAAATCCGACACTGCCGGATGGTTCACATTATTTAACTCGTTGAAAATAATGTCACGCCGTGAGATATTCATTAGGATCTGCGAATGCTAAATGTGAGTTAGAAACGATTGCAGAAGTGTAATTTCCCTAGTGGTGTAAAATTTTAATGTAGCTGATGGTGTGGGGTCGTATGGCGGGGTAACGAAGTAACTCAGTGCGCCCAACATCGGTAGCGCCAGCGTTAACCAGTTCCGCTGCAATTTAACAACGCCGCCGTAATTGCGCCCGGGAATGGCATTAAAATGCAGTGCCGCGTGGATTTTTATTTTGCATCTTACTGTGTCGCATTCATGCTTTATTTCGGGAGATAACGTGATGTCAATATTACTAGCTACATACAAAATCCTTCGTAAAGCTGGAAAAAAAGTTGCGATGAAAATTTGTTTGCATAATTGTATGTTGCAAACGCGGAGAAGCAACACTCATTTGTTAAAGTAATTTCTGTTTCAGTATTAACAGGTACGAAAAGCACTGGTGTATTTCATCACTTCCATCTGCTTCAGAAGCATACGGAATCTCAAATGGTGATTCTAAATTTACAAAGAAAAGTTTACGCAAATACTAGGAAATTTTTTATAAATTATCCATGTTCACAAATGTACGGTGCAGGCCGAAACTGAAAAATAAGAAGCTAAAATGTTATCAGGTTTTTATGACATTAGAGTTCTGTCTTTGAGTAAGTCTTCCAAGCTCGAGTCGAAACTACCTTAAAGTACCATATATAAAACAGCTTCAATCATCTGATCACTCGTCAAATGAGAATGCGTGAAGTACGTGGTCTCTTCAAAAAATTTCGGAGCTTCCTCCACAATATTTTTCTACGCTTACTTTTTACCGGGCGATAAAAAAGTCAGTATGAATTTGAAAACCGAATAACTCACAAAATAATGTAGATAGAGGGGTACTAATTCACACATGCTTGGAATGACATGGGGCTTTATTAGAACCAAATAAATACAAAAGTTCAAAAAATATCCGACAGATGGTGCTTCATTTGTTCATTATAGCAATAATTAGCATCAAAAGTAAGACAAAGCAATGAAGATATTCTTTACAGAAAATGGTCAATATGTCCACCATCGTTCCTCAACAATAGCTGTAGTCGAGGAATAATGTTGTGAATAGCACTGTAAAGCATTTCCGGAGTTACGTTGAGGCATTGGCGTCAGATGTTGTCTTTCAGCATCCATAGAGATGTCGGTCCATCACGATACACTTGCGACTTCAGGTAGCCCCAAAGCCAATAATCGTACGGACTGAGGTCTGGGGACATGGGAGGCCAAGCACGACGAAAGTGGAGGCTGAGCACACGATCATCAACAAACGGCACGCGTAAGAGATCTTTCACGCGTCTAGCAATATCGGGTGCAGCGCCATCCTGCATAAACATCGTACGTTCCAGCAGGTGTTTATCAGTTAGGCTGGGGATGATCCGATTCTGTAACATATCGGCGTACTTCTCACCCGTCACGGTAGCAGTTATAAAACCAGAATCACGCATTCCCTCGAAGAAAAAAGGTCCGATAACGGTAGGTGCGGTAAATACAACCTATAGCGTGACTTTCTCGTCGTGAAATGGAGTTTTCACGACCGTTCTAGGATTTTCGGTAGCCCAGATTCTGCAGTTGTGGGCGTTGACAGACCCTCGGAGCGTGAAATGAGCTTCGTCGGTCCACAACACGTCACTCAACCTATCGTCATCTTCCGCCATCTTCTGAAAAGCCCACTCCGCAAATGCCCTCCGCTTCACTAATTCGGCAGGTAACAGTTCATGATGCCGATGGCTTTTGTACGGATAGTACGGCTCAATGACAACCAAAGAGTAGTGTATGAAATGCCGGTGCGACGTGTGACTGCACGAGCGCTGACTTCCCCGTGCATAGACGAACCCGCTACAGTCTCCATTTCATGCTGAACTGTCTCAGCAGCATTACGCCATGTGCTCGGTCGTCCACTACGGGGTCTATGGCTTCGAACTTCGAAACCATCCTCGCCACAGCTGCATTTGTCAACGGACATTTACCCGTTCGAATCCCCTTCCTATGGCGATAGGACCGTAACGCTGAACTAGCATATTCCCCATTCTGATAATACAGCTTCACTAAACGCGCTTTTCAGGTAACGTCAACATGCTGCGACTGCTAGCGCATCTGATTCTCTCTCTCATTACAGCTCCTTTTATACACGATTGTTATGCGCAGTTACTGTCGTTTTGCAGTCCAGCGCCATCTGTCGGATATTTTGTGAACTTTGCATTTTTTGTTGTAATAAAACCCCATGTCATTCCAAGAAAGTGTGTCAATTTTTATCTCTCTATCTACATTTTCCGTGGTTTATTAAGTTTCCAAATTATACTGACTTTTTGATCACCCGGTACTTATTGTGCATTCGAAATACTCTTCTCCACTGTTGATACACGGCTCTCAATTCCGTTTACACTTCCGAAAGCAGTCCTGGTATGCCTCCTGCTGGATCGTCCTTTCAACGGGATTCTCGACTCAGGAAACAAAACAAAAGTCCGCAGGGGCCAGGTCTGGAGAGTATGAAGGATCAGGCAGCGTAATGATTTCGTTTTTTGTGCAATAGTAACGCACCAACCGAGTGCGAGTGCGTTATCGTGATGCAAGAGCCGTGAATTGTCTCGCAACATTTCAGTCCTTTTCCTTCTCAGATTTTCTCTCAGGCGTCGCAACATGTCTCGATAGTGCCATCGGTTAACAGTTTGCCCCTGTGGCACGAATTTATGATGAACTAATCCTTCAAAGTCAAAGAAAACTATCAGCATGGCTTTGAATTTAACCTTACATGACGAGCTTTTTCTGGTCTTGGAGAAACTTTCCCGACCCTTTGTGGAGATGGAAATTTGGTCTCAACATCATAATCGTAGACACACGTCTCGTCATCACTTATGACTGTCTTAAGGAACATGTCGTTCTCATTTCCACGAGCAACAAGCTCTTCAGAGATTGCGAGACGAAGGTCTTGTCTCATAAGCCGTGAGACGAACTTGGTGGCTAGACGATGGATTCTAAGAAGCTGTCCCAGCTTTTAATGACATGATCCAGCTGAAACGTTATATTCTTCTGAACGCTCTTGGACAGTTAGTCTTCGATTCGCACGCACAATTTCGCTGACGTTCGTGTGATGAGCGTCGCTGGTAGACCTCGAAGGGTGTCCTGAACGGGGATTGCCTTTAACTTCCGTCCAGCCATTTTTAAGACGTGAGAACTATTCTTAACACGGCGTATGGCTTAAGCATTAGTCACCGTAGGCTTCCTGCATCTTTTGGCGTTTCTCTATAACGGTTTTCTCGAATTTCAAGCAAAATTTAATGCAGAGCGTTGCTCCTCAACCTTGCTATCTCGAAATTCGCTAACTGTATGACAACGTTCTACTCAACACAGCACTGAACAATAAGTAAAAGGCATGCAGCAGTGAACATTCCGACTGTTACACATTGTGACGGAATTGGTTTATAGTATTTCAAGACTTTAATTACTTATAAATGATATTTCAGGTAGATCAAAAAAATATATAAGAAACCAGTTGCCTATTGGCAGCGCAACAATTCGTTTGATCTCAAAAATGATTATCCCGGCTAATATTTGTCACTCTGCTAAAGAAATCTCCACTTGACGTTGTGTAGAAATGTTGTCTGTAGAGTCGTGTGAGTGGCACTAAGTTGCATATCATTTATCAGATTTTACACAACCGTTACTTAAGATGGAAGCACTTTTCTCTAGCAAAAGGAACATTTAGTCACAAAATACTACCCGCGCACAACACTAACGTATGTCTCCTATTAAAATATTTCATCTAAATCGTCCGAAATAATTAGGCTTCATACATCAGCAAATAAGAAACTGATATTACGTAACATTGCTGTGAGCACCGTTTCTAAAGATTCAATCAGGGTTGAATTCTGTCTTTTAAAGTAGATTCTGGACCACCGGTGCAATTTTATTTCCATTTATTTATGTCTAACAACATTTATGTTTGTTAAAATTCTCGATTCAAAACTGCCACGGAGATATTTTTGCTAAGATGGTGGCAGACAGACGATAGTCAATTTGTCTATTGTTATTCTCGATTACTTTTATATCAAGTTAATACATTCAGATAAAAGTCTTTAAGAATTTTTTTCTCTATTCTTTAGTATTTATAATTATTCTCAATGAAAAATGTTTCATATATTTTACACCAGCTACTAGTAAACTCCGCTGTAAGTTACTAACGCTAATGGCTGCGCACCTAATTGGAGAGCTGAAAATTAACATTTAAAAACGTTAATTAGATTGGAATACAATTGTAACAAATACAAATAAACGTCTAGATAATAGCGACTCTATTTCTCAAATAATAATTAACGATACAATTACAAGTTTTCTCTTCACATACGTTACACGTCTCACGTCTGGACAATTCATCGGTTAACACAGAAAGAACAACTGAACCACAGAAACTAAATTATTACAGAAAAAATAAAATAATTATCGTCATTTTTACACGATATAGTCCTTTTTATGCGTAGTATCGGTAATATTTGTTGAAATTGTACACTTAGTTTATTTTAACATTTGGTGACTAGAGCATAGTGACGTGGAAATTACAACATTAACCCAAGCGTGTAAAGGGATGCCATACTCGTTTCGCTCGAATGCACTATTGGCGCGAAATTACGATTGTTCCGGAATTTTTAGAACAGACCTCGTATTTGAAGTTAAACGTGTCCTCGAGAAAGAGTTTAAAAAGGATTTGAAATTATGTTTAAAGTTTGCTAGAAGTCACTCTCATTATCAAACAATGAATGAGCATTTCAAAGGTGATTTGGGTTTCGTACAAATCAAAAGTTAGTGTTTCACACATCTCGATGTCAGTGATGTCATAACTCCTGAACTATGGGTCATAGAATGATACAATGTTGCAGGTGTATTTATTCAGTGAAATGAGGAAACGGTCGGCAGGATGTGTTGCTTAATAGAGTCGTCAGTAAGGCAGCGATAAATTAAAGCGTCATGACCGATAGTGAAATTCGACTACGTGAACAGCGAGAATGCATGTGAAATCTTATGGGACTTAACGGCTAAGGTCATCAGTCCCCTAGCTTACACACTACTTAACCTAAATTATACTAAGGACAAACACACGCACCCATGCCCGAGAGAGGACTCGAACCTGCGCCGGGACCAGCCGCACAGTCCATACCTGCAGTGCCTGAGACCGCTCGGCTAATCCCGCGCGGTGGGAGAATGTAGTAAGAAATAAACATTTTTCCTTTCACCATTATACGTGGGTTGTAGGGAAGATAAAAATTCATAAGGATTTGAAATTATGCGTTTAGTTTGTCTTAAGTCGCCGATTGCCCTCCTTCTCAAATACTGATTGAATATATTCTGGATCATTTACGGAACTTTTAGATCGCTAATGCGCTGCTTCCTGGACTTGGGTAGGAGCACCGGCCCCTGTTGGAATCCGCCTGGCGGACTGGCGACTAGCTGGTCAGCCTGGATGTAGTTTTTGGGCGGTTTTCCACATCCCATTAGGTGAATACCGACCAGATCCCGACGTTCCGCCTCAGTTCCACGACTCGCAGGCATTTGAAACAAATTCGCACTATTTCATGATTTACACAAGACGCAGACCTACACTGATTCCATCCCGGGGAGGACGTGGCGGCGGCAGGAAGGGCATCCGGCCACGCCTTCAAATTAACCTTGCCAAATCCAATTTTAGCCACGCGACCCTGCGAAAACTGCGGGACAAAGGCGTAAGCAAAAGAAGAAGAATTTAAGGAACTGAGAGTTATCGTGCTTCAGGACACACAAACACCTTTTCTAATACACTCCTGGAAATGGAAAAAAGAACACATTGACACCGGTGTGTCAGACCCACCATACTTGCTCCGGACACTGCGAGAGGGCTGTACAAGCAATGATCACACGCACGGCATAGCGGACACACCAGGAACCGCGGTGTTGGCCGTCGAATGGCGCTAGCTGCGCAGCATTTGTGCACCGCCGCCGTCAGTGTCAGCCAGTTTGCCGTGGCATACGGAGCTCCATCGCAGTCTTTAACACTGGTAGCATGCCGCGACAGCGTGGACGTGAACCGTATGTGCAGTTGACGGACTTTGAGCGAGGGCGTATAGTGGGCATGCAGGAGGCCGGGTGGACGTACCGCCGAATTGCTCAACACGTGGGGCGTGAGGTCTCCACAGTACATCGATGTTGTCGCCAGTGGTTGGCGGAAAGTGCACGTGCCCGTCGACCTGGGACCGGACCGCAGCGACGCACGGATGCACGCCAAGACCGTAGGATCCTACGCAGTGCCGTAGGGGACCGCACCGCCACTTCCCAGCAAATTAGGGACACTGTTGCTCCTGGGGTATCGGCGAGGACCATTCGCAACCGTCTCCATGATGCTGGGCTACGGTCCCGCACTCCGTTAGGCCATCTTCCGCTCACTCCCCAACATCTTGCAGCCAGCCTCCAGTTGTGTCGCGACAGGCGTGAATGGAGGGACGAATGGAGACGTGTCGTCTTCAGCGATGAGAGTCGCTTGTGCCTTGGTGCCAATGATGGTCGTATGCGTGTTTGGCGCCGCGCAGGTGAGCGCCACAATCAGGACTGCATACGACCGAGGCTCACAGGGCCAGCACATGGCATCATGGTGTGGGGAGCGATCTCCTACACTGGCCGTACACCTCTGGTGATCGTCGAGGGGACACTGAATAGTTCACGGTACATCCAAACCGTCATCGAACCCATCGTTCTACCATTCCTAGACCGGCAAGGGAACTTACTGTTCCAACAGGACAATGCACGTCCGCATGTATCCCGTGCCACCCAACGTGCTCTAGAAGTTGTAAGTCAACTACCCTGGCCAGCAAGATCACCGGATCTGTCACCCATTGAGCATGTTTGGGACTGGATGAAGCGTCGTCTCACGCGGTCTGCACGTCCAGCACGAACGCTGGTCCAACTGAGGCGCCAGGTAGAAATGGCATGGCAAGCCATTCCACAGGACTACATCCAGCATCTCTACGATCGTCTCCATGGGAGAATAGCAGCCTGCATTGCTGCGAAAGGTGGATTTACACTGTACTAGTGCCGACATTGTGCATGCTCTGTTGCCTGTGTCTATGTGCCTGTGGTTCTGTCAGTGTGATCATGTGATGTATCTGACCCCAGGAATGTGTCAATAAAGTTTCCTCTTGCTGGGACAATGAATTCACGGTGTTCTTATTTCAATTTCCAGGAGTATAGTAACACTTGTTGTTTTAAACTTTTAACACAAGAGTGAACATCTTCACACGTGAATTATGACAGAATATTTGTAAATCAGTTATGAATTATATGAAACACTCAGAAATCAAGTCCTTGTTTCCCCAGCAAGCCATTAAATAGACAAGCTGCAACTGGCATTATCTGTGCACTAGGTTAGCCATTTAGTTACTAGATATTATACTTCAGTAAAAATTATACTGTCTGTACATGGGGAGTTATTACTCAGTTTTTCTTGTTAGTACAGCATAGGAAGATATTCGTATTGTTTTATGGCAAAAAAAATACACACATATTTAGAAAGGAAAATGTAAATAAAAAGTAGGAAAGTAAGGTATTAGTGAATGCGGTATAAGAGTTTACTGATGTGATTAAGGTGTTAGTATTTACTACATCTTCATATGTGACAAGCAATTTATTTGATTTGTAACATATTCGACGGGATATTTTTCACACATTTGAAGTTCTTTTTTCTTCCTTCCTTGGAGCCTTAGTCCCACGTCACACAGGGTCACCCGTGTTACTATTTATTTGGTAGTGTTAGTTGCAGAGGGTGGCCAGATTCCCTTCCTGCCGCCACGCCGAACCCTGGGGACGGAATTATTGTACCCCTGCTGTCTGTGTCTAGTGTAAGTCATGGAATACTGCGAAAGTTTTAAAATGTCTGCGAGTCGTGTCACTGAGGCAGAACGTGGGGACCAGTCCGGTATTCACATAGCGGGATGTGGAAAGCCGTCGAAAAACCACGTCCAGGCTGGTCAGCATACCGGCCCTCGTCGTTAATCCGCTGGGCGGATTCGATCCGGGGTCCGCGCGCCTACCCGAGTCCGAAGCAGTGATTAGCGCTCTCAGCCACCCTGGCGGGTTCTTCACACATTTAAGCATTCTCACTACATCAGACTTACTCAGCTGGAATAAACACGTCGTCAGCGCTGGGATAAACACGTCGCCAGCATGGTCATTTTGTATTCATGAAATTATATTCAAATAAATCTATGGTAATAACAAAACTGAAAGATAATCGCGTGTTTCTGTTTGTATATGTGAATACACTAATCTCCAAAACTATTATGTGAATTTTCATGGTGTTTTTACAGTTACCTTGAGCGTAGCTTGGGGAAACGTATGGGCTATATTTCACCAAAATCGGACCATCTGAAAAACATATTGGTACCTCTGGACGATCAAGATGCAAGAATTAATTCGCACATACATATTCATGTTACGTCTCTATTAACAGAGTTTTTAAAATCCTTTAATGCACCAGGCCTTCCTCCACACAACATTTATTTGAAAAATGGCATCCAGATTATTCTGTTGCGATATTTAAGCCCACCGAATCGTGTGATGGAACGAGGCTTAAAGTTACTTCTCTCCAATGTAACATAACAGAAGCGGAAATGTTGACTGGAAGTGACGCAGGCGGACGAGCTTTTATACCCTAAATCCCGCTTATTCCAAATAGGTTACCATTTCGCTTTAAATGCGCACAATTCTCGGCGAGCTTATGTCATGCCATGACTATAAAAATAAGAATAAGGCCGGACGCTGCGTGTTGAGGTCGTAGTCATTGGTGCCTGTTGCTTTCCGCACGACCAACTATTCATGGCTGTTTCCCGTGTTAGTGTAGCATACATGCTCTTAGCTCATGTCCCCAATCATACTAATTCGATTCACAGAAGTTCTATAAGTCAAAAATAAATTCGACACGTATGAATTTTCGGGTACAGCTATAAACGGATATTTGAGCAACGCCGAGATTTTCAGGTGGTAAAAAAAGTAAAACGTTTAGCATTTACGTAAAGATATTTTACTAGTACGTAATACGCCACCTTCAGTTACATTTTTTTATTGTGTATTATGTCCAACATGTTTGGATCCACAAAGCGTGCTTCAATGAATTCATTGACGTTTCAGTGGCTGAGTTTGCTTCAGCTTATCAGCTTTATTTCAGCACACGAGATTCGACTTAGGAATTACACAGAAAAATCTTCATTACTTGGATTATGACTAGAGATGTGGAAGTGTTTCTTTCAGGCAGAAAATTCATTGCCAAATGAAGGTGACAGACCTAAAAAGATACAATGACTAAACAAGTAAATACATCCCTTGAAAATGGAGTTTCGGACTTACACAGAAACCTAAAATATTGTAGGACTATACTGTTTTCAAAGTATTCTGAAACTAGAATTTACAGTGATAGATAGCCCATTACAAAATATCTGTCAAACATTATTAAGTACGTTTCATTTATGTGTGCGATTTTTCAATGCAAAGTTTTCTACATTCACTGGAAGAAATCCCTCACGATAGCTTACGAAGAATTTCGATCGTGTCATCACGTTAGGAAGGTACGACTTTCAATTTGATAACTGGTAACGGAGTTGTTCCGGTAAATGTACTGATGGGGAATTCCAGTGTTTGGAGTAATATCGTTAGTAACATTTAGTTTATTGAAGGACACATATACGATTTCCGCAAAAGCCTTCCCCGTAAGCGACATCCGATATTCATTAGAGACTCGTTACTGTTTTCCGTGTAAGCCAACTGCGGAATCGGGAACAATGGAGTTAACGAAATTCGATTTACAGAGGGACGCATTCACGTTTCTCGTATACGTGAGTTAGCTTTGGGTGACAGAAATGGAGTTAAATGTTGTCGACGATCATTATTCCGATTTCCCTGAATATCAATTTTATTTTCTTAAGTAACGAAATTTATCAGAAACACCAGGAAACTTATTGTGTCTTGTTCGTGGCCACGCAATGTGAAAGTATTGTTCTGTGTCTCACGAAGCAGAACAATGAACATATAGGGGTAACGTCGTTGCGGATAAATCTTTAGGCATTCTGATGTACTTGACTTTTTATGCCTGTGAAATCAGAGCAAAGTTAGGATGATTTTATTCGTCAAAAAGGCAGAAGTGGAACAGTGATATATGTTATCGAATGTTATTATGGTGTCTGGCCAATAAGTTAGATCGAACGTTGTTATTTGTAGTCAGTTCCGTCCGGTACAATAATGTAATAATAAGATATATAAATTTCCTTTATTATGCTGTGATCACTATGGATGTTCTTTTGCATAAAGCCGACTAGACCGGTTAACATACAGAGAGAGACACTAACTATTGCCACCTAGAATAACACCGACAGTATGATAGCAGCTGAAAAGATTGTGGGAAAAATGTTGCATGGGACAATGGGGGCCATAATATGACCTTGGCTGTTTGTTGCTAGGTAGGGGTCGCGTCAGAGATATGAAGGTCAAATTTGTTTTACTTTCAATGGGATGCTATAGTTTTTATACTTATTTTCTGATAACGGCTTTCGAGAAGAATCCAGTTATGTGGGACAGTAAGGTATTTGAATGTCAGCGAAAGTCACAAAGGTGGCATGAACGTCCATTTATAGAAGGTGTTCGAAGTAACGACCATTGGTATCAGTGCAGTGCTGCAATCTTTTTATCGTGAATTGAGTGGTATTCCTTATCACTTGTTCACTTATCGAAGCACATGCTCTGTGAATTGTCTTTCGTATATAGTGCAAATAGTAAATTTTCGCCAAATACGGGGTATCCATCTAACGTGCCGTTGGCATGTAAACACCATTCGATGGTTTCTCAATACAACACTAACAGGAGCGGTAAGGGTAGTATCGTCGAATCAAGCGAATGTGAATGATTTATTCCTTCGAGGAACATGTGGATATGTTTCTCATTCATGGAGAATGCCAACGAAATTCAGTCGGAGCTAGAGACTTACACGCTGAAAGATGTCCTCAACGTAGCCACCCTACACGTCGTATATTTAAATATCTGCATGAAACTGAGGACAGCTGGATCTTTAACGCATCGGAAATATATCCTGCAAAGGAAAGTTACTGACGAGGAAACAGAAATTAGTACTATTGCCACTGTGGTTCGAGATCCTTGTGTTAGTTTGCAACAAATCGCCAGAATAGTTTTTTCGTGTTCTGCAAGGCCATCAATGTTATCCTTACCATATCAGTCTCCAGCAAGAATTAACTGGTAGAGATTGTATGCGTCGCATTGAATTCTGCCGATGGGCTCAACTTCAGATTCAGGGGGATGACACGTTTATTAATTTAATTTTTTTTACTGACGAGACTACGTTCATGAACCATGGAAATGTCAATTTGCATAACATGCATTATTGAGCAACTGAAAATACATGTTGGCTGCATCAATTTGCACACTAAAACACGTGGTCGGTGAATGTAGGGCGTGGGATTCTTGAGGACACAATTATAGTCCCCTATTTAATCGAAAGAAATCTTAATGGTAGGAAGTACACCACATTCCTGCAAGAAACATTAGGTCTGTTATTGTAAGAAATATTTTTAGGAACAAGCAACAGAATGTGGTATCAACACGATGGGTGTCCGGCACATGTTTCGCTGGTGGCTAGAAATGTGTTGCAGGACACTTCCCAAATCGTTGGATTGGATGTTGAAGAGATGTGTCGTGGCCGGCTCGTTCGTCAGACTTGACGCCTCTGTATTCTTTCTTGTGGGGATTCGTAAAAGACATTGCTTATTAAGACGATCCAGCTATACCTGAAGATATGCGAGAGACAATTGTCAGAGAATGTGCATCGATCAGTGCTGATGTGATAAGGATACCATTGAATCCATGGCGTTCGCTGCTCGTGGGCGTGCGGTGGCGTTCTCGCTTTTTCACGCCCTGGTTTCCGGGTTCGATTCGCGGCGGGGTCAGTGTTTTTCTCTGCCTCGTGATGACTCGGTGTTGTGTGATGTCCTTAGGTTAGTTAGGTTTAAGTAGTTTTAAGATCTATGGGACTGATGATCATAGATGTTAAGTCCCATAGTGCTCAGAGCCATTTGAACCATTTTGGTAAGAAGAGAGCAGCACTGCATGGATAGCAATGGTTATCACTTCGAGCACCTTCTGTAAATGGACGTTCAAGCCACGTCTGTGACCTTCGTTGACATTCAAAGAACTTACTGTTACACATCATTGTAAGTACCAAACTATAGCATCCCATTTAAAAAGCAAAGTTGACCTTCATATCTCGGAAGCTACCCCACCTAGGAACAGAAAACCAACATCATATCATGCCCCCGTGGTCCTATGTAACTTTTGTCCCACAAACGTTTCAGCTCGTATCGTACTTTCGGAGTTATTCTTGGTAGCAATAGTTAGTGACTCAACCTGTACTTTTCTTTACACATACCGTTGTACCCGTGGTCTAGGGGTAGCATGTTTGATTCATAATCAAAAAAATCTTCGGTCCCTTGTTCGATCCCCGCCACTGCCTGAATTTTGATAAATTATCAGCATTGGCGAAGTCAGCCTCATTCTGCCAACGGCCTTGTCAAAGAGGGCGGAGGAGCGGATAGAGGTTCAGGGCACTCTCTTGTCCTAGGGATGGGAAATTGCCCCTAAAGGCGAAAGAATCAGCAATGATCAACGACATGAGGATGCAGAAGGCAATGGAAACCACTGCATTAAAGACACGTAACGTGTATCCACAGGACATGGGGCCTGTAGTTGAAGAAGTGTCATGATGATCTCTCCATTGGCAAAAGATTTCGGAATAGTCCCCCATTAGGATCTAAGGGAGGGGTCTGCCAAGGTGGAGGTTACCATGAGAAAAGGATTGAATAATCAACGAAAGGATAATGTTCTACGAGTCGGGGCGTGGAACGTCAGAAGCTTGAACGTGGTAGGGAAACTAGAAAATCTGAAAAGGGAAATGCAAAGGTTCAATCTGGATATAGTAGGGGTCAGTGAAGTGAAGTGGAAGGAAGACAAGGATGTCTGGTCAGATGAGTATCGGGTAATATCAACAGCAGCAGAAAATGGTATAACAGGTGTAGGATTCGTTATGAATAGGAAGGTAGGGCAGAGGGTGTATTACTGTGAACAGTTCAGTGACCGGGTTGTCCTAATCAGAATCGACAGCAGACCAACACCGACAACGATAGTTCAGGTATACATGCCGACGTCGCAAGCTGAAGATGAACAGATAGAGAAAGTGTATCAGGATATTGAAAGGGTAATTCAGTATGTAAACGGGACGAAAATCTAATAGTCATGGGCGAGTGGAATGCAGTTGTAGGGGAAGGAGTAACAGAAGAAATACTTCAGTTGATTGATGAAAGGAGGAAGTATAAACATGTTCCGGGGAAATCAGGAATACAGAAATACAAGCCGCTGAGGAATGAAATAAATAGGAAGTGCATTGAAGCTAAGACGAAATGGCTGCAGGAAAAATGTGAAAACATCGATAAAGATATGATTGTCGGAAGGACAGATTCAGGATACAGGAAAGTCAAAACAACCTTTGGTGACATTAAAAGTGCAACGGGAAATCCACTGTTAAATGCAGAGGAGAGAGCAGATAGGTGGAAAGAATACGTTGAAAGCCTCTATGAGGGTGAAGATTTGTCTAATGTGATAGAAGAAACAGGAGTCGATTAAGAAGAGATAGGGGATCCAGTATTAGAATCAGAATTTAAAAGAGCTGTGGAGGACGTACGGTCAGATAAGGCAGAAGGGATAGACAACATTCCATCAGAATTTCTAAAATCATTAGGGGAAGTGGCAACAAAACGACTATTCACGTTGGTGTGTAGAATATATGAGTCTGGCGACATACCATCTGACTTTCGGAAAAGCATCATCCACACAATTCCGAGGACGGCAAGAGCTGACAAGTGCGAGAATTATCGCACAATCAGCTTAACAGTTCATGCATCGAAGCTGCTTACAAGAATAATATACAGAACAATAAAAAAGAAAATTGAGAATGCGCTAGGTAACGATCAGTTTGGCTTTAGGAAAAGTAAAGGCATGAGAGAGGCAATTCTGACGTTACGGCTAATAATGGAAGCAAGGCTAAAGAAAAATCAAGACACGTTCATAGGATTTGTCGACCTGGAAAAAGCGTTCGACAATATACACTCCTGCAAATGGAAAAAAGAACACATTGACACCGGTGTGTCAGACCCACTATACTTGCTCCGGACACTGCGAGAGGGCTGTACAAGCAATGATCACACGCACGACACAGCGGACACACCAGGAACCGAGGTGTTAGCCGTCGAATGGCGCTAGCTGCGCAGCATTTGTGCACCGCCGCCGTCAGTGTCAGCCAGTTTGCCGTGGCATACGGAGCTCCATCGCAGTCTTTAACACTGGTAGCATGCCGCGACAGCGTGGACGTGAACCGTTTGTGCAGTTGACGGACTTTGAGCGAGGGCGTATAGTGGGCATGCGGGAGGCCGGGTGGACGTACCGCCGAATTGCTCAACAAGTGGGGCGGGAGGTCTCCACAGTACATCGATGTTGTCGCCAGTGGTCGGCGGAAGGTGCACGTGCCCGTCGACCTGGGACCGGACCGCAGCGACGCACGGATGCACGCCAAGACCGTAGGATCCTACGCAGTGCCGTAGGGGACCACACCGCCACTTCCCAGCAAATTGGGGACACTGTTGCTCCTGGGGTATCGGCGAGGACCATTCGCAACCGTCTCCATGAAGCTGGGCTACGGTCCCGCACACCGTTAGGCCGTCTTCCGCTCACGCCCCAACATCGTGCAGCCCGCCTCCAGTAGTGTCGCGACAGGCGTGAATGGAGGGACGAATAGAGACGTGTCGTCTTCAGCGATGAGAGTCGCTTCTGCCTTGGTACCAATGATGGTCGTATGCGTGTTTGGCGCCGTGCAGGTGAGCGCCACAATCAGGACTGCATACGACCGAGGCACACAGGGCCGACACCCAGGATCATGGTGTGGGGAGCGATCTCCTACACTGGCCGTACACCTCTGGTGATCATCGAGGAGACACTGAATAGTGCATGGTACATCCAAACCGTCATCGAACCCATCGTTCTACCATTTCTAGACCGGCAAAGGAACTTGCTGTTCCAACAGGACAATGCACGTCCGCATGTATCCCGTGCCACCCAACGTGCTCTAGAAGGTGTAAGTCAACTACCCTGGCCAGCAAGATCTCCGGATCTGTCCCCCATTGAGCATGTTTGGGACTGGATGAAGCGTCGTCTCACGCGGTTTGCACGTCCAGCACGAACGCTGGTCCAACTGAGGCGCCAGGTGGAAATGGCATGGCAAGCCGTTCCACAGGACTACATCCAGCATCTCTACGATCGTCTCCATTGGAGAATAGCAGCCCGCATTGCTGCGAAAGGTGGATATACACTGTACTAGTGCCGACATTGTGCATGCTCTGTTTCCTGTGTCTATGTGCCTGTGGTTCTGTCAGTGTGATCATGTGATGTATCTGACCCCAGGAATGTGTCAATAAAGTTTCCTCTTCCTGGGACAATGGATTCACGGTGTTTTTATTTCAATTTCCAGGAGTGTAAAATGGAGCAAACTCTTCAAGATTCTGAAAAAGATAGGGGTAAGCTATAGGGAGAGACAGGTCATATATAATATGTACAACAACCAAGAGGGAATAATAAGAGTGGACGATCAAGAACGAAGTGCCCGTATTAAGAAGAGAGTAAGACAAGGCTGTAGCCTTTCGCCCATATTCTTCAGTCTGTACATCTAGGATGCAATGATGGAAATAAAAGAAAGGTTCAGGAGTGGAATTTAAATACAAAGTGATAGGATATCAATGATACGATTCGCTGATGACATTGCTATCCTGAGTGAAAGTAAAGAAGAATTAAATGATCTGCTGAACAGAATGAACAGTCTAATGTGTACACAGTATGGTTTGAGAGTGAATCGGAGAAAGACGAAGGAAATGAGTAGTAGAAATGAGAACAGCGAGAAACTTAACAACATGATTGATGGTCACGAAGTCAATGAAGTTAAGGAATTCTACTACCTAGGCAGTAAAATAACGAATGACGGACGGAGCAAGGAGGACATCAAAAGCAGACTCGCTATGGCAAAAAAGTGTTTTCTGGCCAAGAGTAGTTTACTTATATCAAATACCGGCCTTAGTTTGAGGAAGAAATTTCTGGGGATGTTTGTCTGGAGTACAGCATTGTATGGTAGTGGAACATGGACTGTGGGAAAACCGGAATAGAAGAGAATAGAAGCATTTGAGATGTGGTGCTATAGACGAATGTTGAAAATTAGGTGGACTGATAAGATAAGGAATGAGGAGGTTCTACGCAGAATCGGAGAGGAAAGGAATATGTGGATAACACTGATAAGGAGAAGGGACAGGGTGATAGGACATCTGCTAAGACATGAGGGAATGACTTCCATGGTAGTAGAGGGAGCTGTAGAGGGCAAAACCTGTAGAGGAAGACAGAGATTGGAATACGTCAAGCAATTAATTGAGGACGTAGGTTGCAAGTGCTACTCTGAGATGAAGAGGTTAGCACAGGAAAGGAATTTGTGGCGGGCTGCATCAAACCAGTCGGTAGACTGATGACCAGAAAAAAACGTAGTTCGTAACGTGTATGCAACTAATATATAACTTAGCGTGTTGTATGAGTGTCGGTTTCACTGCCATTTAAGCCCTCAACAGATCCTTGCATGAAAAACTTAAAACTAACATTTGGATAAGCTATCTGACTACGTATTTGAATATGAAAAACTACAGGAACAATTCAACCTGTAAGAATGAATTTTGAAGTGATACAGAATCTGACTTGCGCAACAGGGTTTACTGGATCAGAGTACATGACATGTGGCGGCATGTCAATGTCTCTGTATTGGCCCTAAGCTTCGCGCTAACCTCTTTACATGATTGTCTTTTTCCATGTGGTTTACAGCAATTCGCAGCAGCATGCAGCAGCTGCGGTTAAAGCTTATTGTCACTAAGAATTAATTTAGTGGAAAGGAGTTTGTTTGGGTTCTGTTAACAACTAAATAGCTTTTCAGAACGGGTTTCATTAATTAAGTCTAGTTAAAACTTCAGAATCATCAAGAACAAGTATTAATAATGACAACGACAGTGAAACTTGTGTCAATAATGGATGAGTGCCAGATCGAAAAATTATTTCGATTTCAAAGCTCATTAACATTTAATGACCACATAATATTATTTAGACGTGGAAAATAACAATTATTATTTGGAGAATAAGGAGGCCTCTTTAACTGACAAGAAAAACATAGGATAATTGCTAACTCAGACTAACAATTACGAGCCTAACCCTACAATTGATTTTGAACTATGCTTGCGAATTTTACCTTGAATCCCATCTTCTAGCATAGCTAAGCAATCTAAATCTCTCGTGGCTATGGAAATGGAATCAGGACTTGAGTGTGGTGAGATCTGCGATCTCCGATGTGAGGGCAACGTGACACGTCTTGCGTCCCCCAGCTCTCGACCGACTCTACTCCTTCCACTCTTAAAGACAGATCTCGTCTCACAACAATGCTCAGAATGGCGCTCCCACGTTTCGCCGACAGATTGTTACTGTCGATATCTGAGTGCTTACACAATGGAAAGCATAGCGTTAAGTTGACTATACTGTTTTCAGTGTAGTGGAGAGTTCTTAAACACTTTTTGCATAGCCTCCCTGTCGCTTGTTTATGAATTTGAACGGGACTAGTGTAGAAATAGGACAAAGGGACCTATTTAGTTATGAAACACATGGATGGATAAACGTATAGGTTACACAGTAAATAATGTTTTTACAAAGAATACAATGAAGCATTTCTTTCTTACTACAAATGTTCAAATATACACTACTGGCCATTAAAATTGTTACACCAAGAAGAAATGCAGATGATAAACGGGTATTTATTGGACGAATATATAATACTAGAACTGACATGTGATTACATTTTCACGCAGTTTGAGTGCATAAATCCTGAGAAATCAGTACCCAGAACAACCACCTCTGGCTGTAATGACATCCTTGATACGCCTGTTCATTGAGTCGAACAGAGCTTGGATGGCGTGTACAGGTACAGCTGCACATGCAGCTTCAACATGATACTACAGTTCATAAGGAGTAGTGACTGGCGTATTGTGACGAGCCAGTTGCTCGGCCACCATTGACCAGACGTTTTCAATTGGTGAGAGATCTGGAGAATGTGCTGGCCAGGGTATCAGTCGAACATTTTCTGTATCCAGAAAGGCCCGTACAGGACCTGCAACATGCGGTCGTACATTATTCTGCTGAAATGTAGGGTTTCGCTGGGATCGAATGAAGGGTAGAGCCACGGGTCGTAACACATTTCAAATGTAACGTCCACTGTTCAAAGTGCCCTCAATACGAACAAGAGGTGGCCGAGACGTGTAATCAATCGCACCCCATTCCATCAACCCATGTGATACGGCAGTATGGCGATGACGAATACACGCTTCCAATTTGCGTTCACTTCGAAAACTGGCCAAACAAGGTTGCGACGATGATGATGCTGTAAACAGAACATGGATTCATCCGAAAAAATGACGTTTGGCCATTCGTGCACCCAGGTTTGTCGTTGAGTATACCATCGCAGGCGCTCCAGTCTGTGATGCAGCGTCACGCGTAACTGCAGCCATGGTCTCCAAGCTGATAGTCCATACTGCTGCAAACGTCTTAGAACTGTTCGTGCAGATGGTTGTTGTCTTGCAAACGTCCACATCTGTTGACTCAGGGATCGAGACGTGGCTGCACGATCCGTTACAACCATGCGGATAAGTTGCCTGTCATCTCGACTGATAGTGATACGAGACCGTTGGGATCGGGCACGGCGTTGCGTATTACCCTCATGAACGCACCCGTTCCATATTCTGCTTACAATCATTGGATCTCGACCAACGTGAGCAGCAATGTTGTGATACGGTAAACCGCAATTGCGATAGGCTACAATCCGACCTTTATCAAAGTCTGAAACGTGATGGTACGCATTTCTCCTCCATACACGAGGCATTACAACAACGTTTCACCAAGCAACGCCGGTCAACTGTTGTTTGTGTATGAGAAATCGGTTGGAAACTTTTATTATGTCGTCACGTTGTAGGTGTCGCCACCGGCGCCAGCCTTGTGTGAATGCTCTGAAAAGCTAATCATTTGCATACCACAGCATCTTCTCCCTGTCGGTTAAATTTCGGGTCTGTAGCACGTCATCTACATGGTGTAGCAATTTTAATAGTTAGTGTAGAAACAAAATACATAAAGATGTGGAAGTTCCATTAAAGTTAGAAGCATTGTTCACTATTGGCTCAATTTGCTTGAGACAGTTTTGGGAGCCTTCTAAAATATGCAATTAGACACCTTTTATAAAATGAAAAATTTCAACCTGGAAAGTTTAGAAAAATAACTAGGAAAACATGTAGTGTGTTACTGTTTCGTAAAAAGTGAATGTTCACTGCACAGGGAATTTTGCATTGTTTTCCACCTTTCAAGCTTGTAGAAATATGAGACGAGAGGCAATGTCGTAAACTGTGTGCCGAGGTGTGTGTAGTGTCTGTATCACTAACACCATAGTGTAGAAACGTTGAGTGTAGTAGAGTCATGCAGTAGTGTGTACAGTGTCTATCTCACGGGACCTAACTTGGAGAAATTCCATGTTTGGTGACACAGCGGCTTGTATTGTCAGTGTCCTTTCACTGAGACAGCACTGTCTAATTGTGACTCTTGAAGGCATAGTTCAGCTTTAGTCTCTAATTGCCACTCAAGAACTGGTATTTATTGCAGACATCCTCCATTATGACATACCTCCTTGTTTGCTGGCATCATTGAAAGTGACATCATTATTGCAGTCATCATGTGTGCATGCGCATTTCTTAATTTGTTTGTGCCCTGTCGAATCCCAGTTACCTGCTACTCTAGAGACAGAAAATACTCATCGAAATAACTTCAAAAAAATTTTCACTTATTCCTGTAAATATAGGCCTAAGTGAAGATAGTTAAGTAAGTAACCGCACATGTACTTTATCTGAATGATAGTTTGTAAATTGTTTCATATGAGACATAAATATATTAATATGAATCTAAAATTATTGTAGATAAAACTAATGTGTGACATTATGAGAAATGAAATCAGGCCTTGAGTATGGTAAAATCTGCCATCAACGAGGTGAGGACAACATGACACGGGTTATGTCTCCCTACTCTCGACCGACGCTTCTGCTTCCACTCTCACAGACAGACCTCGTCTCTCAACAATGTTTAGAATCGCGTTCCCACGTTTCGCCCTCAGATTGTTACAATCGATATCTCAGTGCTCACACAATGCAATGAATAGCGTTGGGTTGACTATTTTGTTTCCAGTGTAATGGAGAGTTCTGACACGCTCTCTACGAGTTTCGGCTATTGCTACCATCAAATCCGTTGCTGAGCTTAGAATGAGAGCGATTTTTATATGTTTTCAATTTAAAAAAAGATGAAACGATTTGGAAACAACGTTTAGCGTTAGTTTCAACAAAACGTATACCTAAGTGAGGCATCAATGACACTGAAAGTTGTTGTAAAAGGCGCAAGATTTTTAAATGTACATATAACTTCATTTTTCATCTTTTGCAGTGCTATAATCTACAGGGTGATAAAAAAGTCAGTATAAATATGAAAACTTACTAAACCACGAAATAATGTAGATAGAGAGGTAAAAATTGACACACATGCTTGTAATGACATGCGGTTTTATTAGAACAAAAAAAAAAACACACCCCATATTGCTAGATGCGTGAAAGGTCTCTTGCGAGGGTCGTTTGGTGATGATCATGTGCTCAGCCGCCACTTTCGTCATGCTTGGCCTCCCAGGTCCCCAAACCTTAGTCCGTGCGATTATTGGCTTTGGGGTTACCTGAAGTCGCAAGGGAATCGTGATCGACTGACATCTCTAGGGATGCTGAAAGACAACATCCGACGCCAATGCCTCACCGTAACTCCGGACTTGGTTTACAGTGCTGTTTACAACATTATTCCTCGACTGCAGCTATTGTTGAGGAATGATGGTGGACATATTGAGCATTTACTGAAAGAAAATCATCTTTGCTTTGTCTTACTTTCTTATGCTAATTATTGCTATTCTGATCCGATGAAGCGCCATCTGTCGGACATTTTTTAACGTTTTTATTTTTTTGTCTCTAATAAAACCCTATTTCATTCCAAGCATGTGTGCCAAATTGTACCTTTTTCTCTACATTATTCCGTGATTTATTCAGTTTTCAAATTTATACTGGCTTTTTGATCACCTGGTATAACAGCCAGCTTTCATTCTGTTTCTTTAACCATACATGCAGTTCTGATGATGGGAGTAGCCGAAACGACGTTACAAAAAATATATAAAGCGATTGAGACAGCTTTGTACACACAAGAGAAACGGAATTGTAGTCTCAAAACGGAAAACTTACAAATTACTTTGTGTATACGTAGTTCCTTCTCGATAATTAAAGGCTGTCTCTGCGAATCACGTATTGTAAACTAATAGGGAAAAAACAGACAACTAACAAGAAAATCATTCCGAGTAGAAATATAGTACATTTAATGTAGCCCTAAATCAAGATCCAGATCTTTCCTTCGGTCTGAAGGAGGCCTGGCATGCAATAAAACTGCACGGAAACACTCGTGAGTCACTTCAGTCGCTCGCTACAGATTACCCTCAATCAGATGAATATATAGTTCCTGGTTTACTGCAAGTGTGTATGATGCTCGAATCAGATAATGCTTATCATTTAAATTAAATTAAACTACATCGTTCCGGGCACCACTTCAAGCCTCAAACACCTATGAGATGCAGACGGAAGTGACGAATTGAAATTTGTACCAAGGCCAGGATTCGAACCTGGGTCCCGTCCATATTGGGCAGAAATACTAATCACTGCACCACTCTAGCACAGTGGCTTCGCAAAACTGCACAGACTGCCCAAGCACACCTCCCTCCTTAATGCAAATTCCCTTTCACACCTCAGTCTCCAAATTATTGTTTTAATTTTTTGATCTGTGGTTCTTGGTCAAACATTGCATATTTTACTAACTAAACGATACACATTCTTGCCTTGATCGATGAAATATGATTATTTTTGTGCTACCTCTGTATTGCGACGAAACCTTATTTTTCAGTGCACAACTAGTTGCAAGATGACAACGAAGTCAAGTTAAACACGTCACTTTTCAGCCTATCAATAATTTATAGATTATAAAATGACTTAGACGTGAAAATTATTTTAGAGTCAAAATAGTAAGCAGAGATCTCTGTGTGGAAATAATGAACTGAGATAATTTTTAAATTTTAAGTCAAGAACTTGTAGACTATGAAACTGACAATAGAGAGTCTCTCCAATTGACATATGTTTATCTTTACTTGAGTGCCTGGTTTGGAATCAGTTGTGCACTGGAATATGTGCTTACAACCCAGAAGCATAGGTCGCAGGGAAATAATGAAGTTCCATCAAACAAGAGAAAAATGTGATTCATTTAGTTGATAGTCCTCATTACTATGCTACTAAAATTTCCAGTTAATATCCTCTTTATGATTTTTTGCGTAACACTTGATCACTATGGGTACATCGTGTGTTAGTGCGGAAGTATTTGCCGCCACAAGTTATCTATGTTATCAGATTTGTCTTATTGAGCTCTTTTGTTTCCTGGTATTTTCATAGTTTCCTAAGGAATTGTTCAGTAGGATCATTACATAAACAGAACTAATATTTTCCTTAACAGGTGCATCTGCCTGTTTGAAAAAGGAAGAGCAGAATGGGAGTGCGGAGAACATTAGCAAGGGGAGCGTCACGCAGCATGGCTTCCATTCGGCGAGGTAACAACGAATGAAACAGGTTGAGTCTTATAAAGGTAAGTAATTACTGTCTGACAGCCACTCGGGGAAACAAGAGATGCTGCGTCATGTGCAAGATAATCTCCCAAAATTCGCGATGACAGAGCATACTTTATTTTACAATTATATTCATTGCTGCTATTTCCTCAGGAACTATAGTACATACTTCAGAATAAAATTCAATCGTCAGCTGAAAATTACTTTTATTTCGCTCTACCAGTTTCAACAGATTAATCTGTCATCAACTCACTATACTATTAAATGAGTTTTAGTAACACACTTCATATAAACATATGGTCAATTTCTAACGATTCACAGTATCTCGAAGGTGACAGACTAATCAGTTGAAACCAGTAAAGCGAAATAAAACTAATGGTCTATTGTGTAACTGATGAATGACTTTTATTATGATTCTTTTTTAATTGTAAAACCTTGGGTTGTATTCGAACAGCGCCTTTTTTTTTAAAGCTATATGTGCCTAGAATGTTGGGACGAAAGCTTTTTAATCCATTTGTTGAAAAAGTTTCTATAATCCATTGTTCGAAGCAGTGTCACGGCCCATGTGGGACGCTATCCACCTGCAATGACCGGCTCAGGTAGGAAACGTTTCGTGCCGTGACGTACGTTCACATAATGATTTGTATTGCAGTAAGCATACTAACATATGCACCAAAAACTGACGAACAACGTGTGCAGACTGCCGAACACAGCATATCCAGATCAGCGAGATCGGGTTTTCTCGCCAAAAAGAACGAGGAAATTGCTCTCCAGGAACAATTCAAGCTGGAGGAAGGGTCGATACACGGTACCGGAATTGCAAACTAATTGTAAGGAACGAAAACACATTTTTTTGTCAAATTTTGGTGAAAATTGGTCAAAACATAATTTTTGGTTCACCATATTGAATTAGCAATTTTCAATTTTGAAAATCTACTTTCAGATTTGTGTTCAGCGACATCAAAAATATATAACATGTAATTTTATGCTAATGGAACTAACAATACTTATAAAAGTTATTCCTAACGTTAAACAGGATTTTCTGAAGAAACGATCTTGCAAACCAGCGTGCTGCACAAAATAAAAACAGTTCATTCTGTTAACTTATACCTTCGACCCCCGAAAAGTAAACTCTTTTCTTGGGAGCGCCCATAACATATGAAATTTAATACCACTGACTACCTTTTTTAAAGCCTGTAAGAGCGGAAAGAAGCAAAAATAGAGCTAGAAGTTCGAGTTAGCACAATATCTTTAAACTTAAGTTTATTTCATTGTAGTTCGGTATAAGCTCCCATCAGTTTATTGTAATATCGACTGATATTATCCATTTTTGATTTCAGATAACTCCTGAGATACTACACTGCACGCAGTCTGGGCAATTCAAACTCGAAGGTCCTTGATTAAACGATAATCACATACGTCATTTTTTTTTTTTGAGTCTAAAATAAAATTCAAAGTATTATCAATCATAGTCCTCAACAGATCGTTTGTATGTCCCAAAAAAACCTTCAATTTTACCTACTTTTTGCTCATTTGAATGAGAACCTGGTCTTAAGATAGAGACGGAATGCGTCCTGTAGCAGTGCACAGAAGCGGCCGTTTGATAAAGAAATGTCGTAGAGGGATGCTACTCAAAGATTACCAACATATCCGAGTGTTGGAGGCGCAAGTGAAATTGCACAGCAAGCGGCAGTGAAGTTCCTGGGTGCAGCGGTTGCAACCTCAACAATCGCCATATCTACGGTGTCATCATGACTAAGGCCAGCGAATGAGATGATGCTCTCTGATAATAAATGAGGGACCATCGCCCACTTCACAACAGTCAGACTTTTTCCTGATGGCGACGACAGAGATGAGCTTGCTATTTGATCTGAATCTGACGCACGATGTTAACCGAATCGTGTTTCCAGAATGTAATGTTCCCTCTACAACGGAGTGTATGCTGATATGAACCTTTCTGCCAGATTAAAACTGTGTGCCGGATTGAGACTCGAACTCGGAACCTTTGTCTTTCGCGGGGACGTGCTCTACCATCTGAGTTACCCTCGCACGACTGACGGCCCACTCTCACAGTTTTACTTCCTCCAGTTCCGAATTCGTGTCTCTGTCGGATACACTTCGCTACAGAGTGAAAATTTCATTCTGGAAACATCCCCCAGGCTGTAGAAAGCCATGTCTCCGAAATATCCTTTCTTCCAGAAGTGCTAGATCTGCAGGAGGCCTTCCGTGAAGTTTGGTGGGTATGGGACGAGCTACTGGCGGAAGTAAAGCTCTGAGGCCGGCCCGTGGGTCGTGCTTGGGTTGCTGAGATAGTAGAGCACTTTCTCGCGAAAGGCAAAAGTTCCTACTTCGAGTCTCGGTCCGGCAGACAGTTTTAATCTGCCAGGAAGTTTCGAATCGTGGTTGTTACATAATACACTCATATTCACAAAAGAAAACAGAACAACTTGAACGACTAGGTATAGGACGTTCATACTCACAGGATATGTACATCAGTATGTTCTGCATAAAAGATTTGCATTTGAACCATATCCGCCCGCGGGTTCAAGGTCAACATCGATATTGCGGCGCAAGATCACTTACCTGTAAAATGTGCCTGACACTCTCGTTTTCACTGTAACTGATGGTAATGGATCAGTGTGACGTGAGGAGACGTGCAAAATGCCTCGCAAACCGTACCGCCACATCAGTGAATTTGAAAGAGGGTGCATTATTGGCAGGAGAGAAATTGATGGATCCATCTTGAAATGGGTGCTCGGTCGGGACGAAATGTTTCGGCAGTGCCACAGTTGTGTGCCGAACGGTTCACGGAAGGCGATAAAACAAGAAGCGATGCGTCAGGTAGCACCACTCAGATCATCCCTCGAGAAGATCGACACTCCGTCCAAACGGCATTGCAGTACAGAGCTGCGTCATCCTCGGCTCTGGCGTAACAGTGGAAGAACACATCGAACACTATCAGAGGTGCAGTCCGTCGCCTTTTTTTACGTCACGGGTTACGTGAGCGTCGTCCACTTCTCCGCCAACCTTTGATGAATGTACAGAAGCATCTAGATGCCAATGGTGTATGGAATGACGTCGCTGGGAATAGGAATGGCATCAGATAATGTTTTCGGACGAATCCAGGTACTGTTTGTTTGGAATGATGGCCGGAGACAGGGAGAGCGGCATCACAACTAAATTCACAGCTGGTGCGTGTTCAGGCAGTGTGGCCAGCGTGACCTAAGTGAATGACACCCTCGGACCCGTAGCCATATCCTTTCTGCACAACACAGCAGATACCATTTTTCAGCAAGACTATGCTCTATCTCATGTAGCTGCACGAATGGGTGCCATCTTGTTGTCACAGGATGTGAGCTGTTTGCCCTGGCCCTCTGCACCACCAGATATTTGACCAATCGGTAAATGTGGGATATAGTGAAACAAGAGGTGCAGTACTGTGCCCCAATGCCAAACACCACAGATAAATTTCGGGACCGGTTGAATGCAGCATGGATGGCTATACAACACGACTCCATTCGCGTCATATACGGGTCGATACCATTAGACATGGAACAAGTTATCAGGGCCCATGGCGCACCCTATGCCTAATTGGAAAAGGAAACATGCTGAACGCATCTGAGTGAAATACTAATCATGTCTGCAGAAAGTAATAATGTACGTCTCGTGTGAATATGAAAGCCCCATCTCTCGTCGCTCAAGGTGTTCTGCTTTTTCTGGACTTTGAATATTAGACCCTGTAGTATAGTTAGGGGCTTGGCCCAGGCCGGGTGAGCCATGGATTTGTTGCCGACGGGGCGTAGTTTTATGATAGGTGAAGAAAACTGGACATGCAAAAGAAAGAAGAAATATGGCAGGCAAAATAGGGCGGGCAAGAAGAAGAAATATTAGCAATAGTAGTAGTAGTAGTAGAAGAAGAATAAGAAGAAGAAGAAGAAATGATGAAGAAAACAAGGGGTATGGTTGGAGGGCTCTAAACTGGGAAGGCTGTGGAATGTGTGATAAGGAATCGTGAGGAGATTTCCACCGGGCTGCGCAGAGCAACGGTTCCACAAAATCGATCTCTCCATGTGAAGAGCAAAATTTTGTTTTTTGTTGTGCACTGAACCGCAATAAAACAATGAAAAATAATTCGCGATACTGTTGCTACCAATGTGAATTTGGACTAAGTATTGTTCTATGTTTTGACTGTATCGAATAAAACAGTAATATTGAACTGCGTGTCTCTTGCTTCATTATAAAGTTGTGTCGATATCAAGAAATGAAAAAAAAAAACATTTTACGAAGGGATAAGGATGCAATGAATAAAAATGGAGCGGTATCAGCTAGTGGAAAGGAGGGGTTCATGGTAGAAGTTCGCTCAAACTGTCCGTTTTCCTAGTTACTTCACCGGTTCGCGCATATATAATTCGTTACGTGTCGAATGTCGTACGACGATCTTCGGCAAGCAAGTATCAGTGACGTATACATTGTCGCACCACTGATGCAACGACAGCTAATAGTCTCAGTTCACTGCCGATTCGTACCAGGGACTTGTCAGAAATACAGTCGCACCATGCAAGTCACGTAGTCCGTGTACTGGTTGAGGAGAGAGTGCGCAATGTCGGTGGCGTCAGCAGTATGGCTTCAACGTAGTCAGTAGGGCTACATGAAAATTCAGTTTAATGCAGCATGGAGACTGTTTCGAAAAAAATTATATTGTCTTAAGATCCTTCTCTTTTGATGCTGTAAAGATTCTTGCATTCTGTACTTTTTTTTTTACTTTTTCTATTTTTTGAATCATCGGTCTTCTGAATGGTTTGATGCATCCCGCCACGAGTAGAATTCCTCTCCGGTGCTAATCATTTCATCTCAGAGTTGCAGTTGTAGCCTACGTCCTCAACTATTTGCTAGATGTATGCCAGACTCTGTCTATTTCTACAGTTTTTACCCTCTACAGCCCGCTATAGCACCATGGAACTTAACCCCTGATGCCTTAATAGAAGCCCTGTCATTCTGTCCCTTTTTCTTGTCAGTGTTATCCAAAGGTTTCTTCCTTCGCCGATTCTACGGAGAACCTCCTCATTCATAACCTTCTCCGTCCACCTAATTTTCAACATTGTTCCGTAGCACCACATGTCAAAGGGGTTGATTTTCTTCTGTTCTGGATTCTCACAGTCCATGTCTCACTACTATACAATGCTGTGCTCCAAACGCATCTTCTGAGAAAAATCTTCCTCAAGTTACTACTAGACTTCTCTTGACCAGGAATGTTGTTTCCGGCAGTGCTAGTCTGCTTTTTGTGTCCTCCTTGCTCCGTATGTTGTTACTTCAGTATCCCACATTTGTGCACATTGTTTGTTCCTGACTAGTGTCTTAAACTGCAGCCTAATCTTCAACATTACTAAATTGTGAACTGAGTCTATATCTGCTCCTGGGCCTGCCGTACAATCTAGGACCTGATTTTGGAATCTCTACCTAACCATAATGTAATATACCTGATACCTTCCGGTGTCTGCCTGCCATTTCCAAGCATACCTCCTCCTCTTTTGACCATGAACGGAGTATTCACTATTACTAACTGATGTCTGTTGCAGAACTGAATTAGTCTGTTCGTAAGGATGATAAATTTATTCTCCTAATGCGTCGCTGGATACACGATTCATCCCTAATAACACATTGTTGAGCATTGGGCTGTCGTAATATTTAACAATGTCGTTATATTAGGTTAGATTTCTGATATCCATATACGTTATTCAGACGAAAACAGTTTCTACTAGGCACTTACTTGAGCTAAGAAGACCAGTATAGAAATCACAGTAGCGGACATATTGCGCTCATTTATTACTTCCATACATGATGCCCTTCATGAAATCTGTAAGACTTTGTTTGTCATTCGATGGCGTATGCAGATTCCGGTTAGTCCCAAAAACAATATCAACATCAGGAAGTGAGATTATATGATTCCATAATCTTTATTATATTTTAAATGTTGTTGCTGTTGTCTTTCTGTCTGATAGCTGGTTTGATGCAGACCTCCACGCTAGTCTATCGTTTACATAGCTTTTCATCTCTACATAATTACTACAGTCTACATCCAATTGAAACATTTTACTATAGCAAGCCCTTGGCTCCTACTATATTTCCTATCCCTATACTTCCCTCCATTACCAAAGTTAATATTTCATTATTACCTCATGGTTTCCGTCAATCTGTTTCTTGTTTTAGTCAAAGTGTGCCATAAATTTATTTTTTCTCTATTTATATTCAGTTTCTCTTCTTAAGTTATCAGGTAAATTTAATCTTCAGCACTTTTCTGAAGCATCATTTTTCAAAAACCTCTATTCTATTCTTACCTCAGCTGCTTATTGTTCACATTTTTCTTCCATGCACGACTACTCTTGAGACCACGGACGGCTAAGAACGAAGTTCGCATATGGTGCTTGTGCACAAGTCACAGTGTGTTTCACCTAAGTGCACATTCCCCCTCTAAAAGGCACACTGCCCGAACGGGAAGAGAGGGAAAGAGGCAAACTGATAAATCGGCACATGCGGCATGCGACTTTATCCCATATTTCATGCTTCTAACAATATACATAGAAAAAAATAATTTTTACTATTATTTAATTACTTTTGGCATGCCGGTCACATAATGAAATTTGTATCTGCACAAACTGTCGGCCTGCGCACAGATGAATACAGTTTCGCAGACTCTGACGTAATCGGGGGTTGTTTCGTATGTAAAAAAGCATTTCACACACATACGTTGGTTCTAACATTGATATCGCGTTTGCAACCTCATAATGGAGATGTGGAAACTCTTCCAGAGGAAAACAGTATACAACTGCCGGACTTTTTAAAATACAAGAATCCCTGTTTTAAATGGGGTTACACTGCAGATCAGTCAGTTCCAGCTGCAGATGCACAGGTACGCAAAAACGCAAATGATCTCGAAGGCAGCTCAAAAACAAATGAAAATTTGGCGGTTTCGCCAGATGTTTAGAAATCCATTCCAGTAATAATTCCTTCAAAGCCATAGAGGATTGTTCAAAATGGACATTTAACGCAAGTCAGTTTAGGGAAATTGACGATATACCTTGCCACAAGTTGTCCCTTGCACAATCCGATTTTCTTCTTAAATGCATCCGCTTTCGCTGTGATTTCAGAAATAAGCTGCTTCTCATCTTGCGATGTGTTACTATGGGCAGTCTGCAGTCGACTCGATTTAAAATGAAAGATCTGTAATCCATTACGCATCTTCTAATGTGCGTTATCTCCGTCCTTTTTCCTTCAGAGTTTCAGAAGTAGCTTGGCTTAAATCAGAAGCTCGTTCCAGATATGTCCTTCGACTTTACCAATGTTCTCTGAAGTAATATATAACATCTCCATAAGCTTCGTTTAATTATATTAAAATTGTTGCAACTGGCTATGTAATATAATGCGTGGGAGTTAAAAAACTTTGCATTCCACATCATTAATTCCATTGGGATGTTCCACGCCTATATGTTTAACACAATGTGCTTCATAACGTACGGAATAATGAACCCTGTACAAATCTTCTGTCGATCGTCATAGTTTTTAGCTCTTTCACCGTCAACTAAACTTTTTAAGTAGTTTCTGCATGGTGCTGGAATCACGTTTCGCAGCAAATTTGCGGTACACGTTGATTATGCTAAGACGTAATAGATACCGAGAGTTCTCATCCTTCTCCTCTGTGATTGCAGTTCACTTTTTAAGGATTCTCTCTTTTTGCGAAAACAGTCCTGGACCTGCGAAAATCATTTATGTCAGTAACAAGTAGCGAAGGATAAACTGCGCGTACACTGCGATCGTACTGAACTGAAGAAAGTCGTGCCCACCAAATTAGGCCATAGTAAATTTTGGCTGTAAGCGTCGCATAGCACTACTAAATGAAATTTCGTGCTACTCCGAGAAGCACCGAACATAACAGAGACGACCCGATTTGTGCGGAGAATGGCCGAGGATCGGACCGCAGTGGGCAGCACACTTTGCACGCCTGAAGTTGTTCACGACATGGCCGAACCTCCTCAAGACAAATTTCTTCAGAAATGTATATTCGGTGTTAACCAGACTCTCTTATTCCGCAACGCTCGCGTAGTTGTTGCCATTCTTCATTTTATATGCTCTTTACTTTCAGCACCATCAGTAATTATACTGCCAAGTACAAAAAACTTTTAGTGCCTCAGTTCCTAATCAAATTCCCTAAACACTAACTTTAATTCTACTGTATTCAGTTACCTTAGTTCTACTACTGTCGATGTTCATTTAATAACCTCTTTTGACGACAAATACATTTCGTACAACTTTTCTTCTTTGGCCTTTGATGTCTCTCACAAAATTTGCGATGTAGTCTGCAAATCCTGAAAATACTTATTATTTTGCGCCAGAGCCTCAATATCTTTTTTGCAATAGATTCTAGGTTCAGCCTTCTCTGTACGTACTGTTTCAATGTTGCACGGAGTGGAGCTTTAGTTAGCATACGATTAATAAGAATTTCTTTCCTCTCAGTGAGCTGTCGTCGTGGAATTATCTACTCCCGACAATTGGCCGGCCGCTGTGGACGAGCAGTTTTAGGCGTTTCAGTCTGGAACCGCGCGACCGCTACGGTCGCAGGTTCTAATTCTGCCTCGGGCATGGATGAGTGTGGTGTCCTTAGGTTAGTTAGGTTTAAGTAGTTCTAAGTTCTAGGGGACTGATGACCTTAGATGTTAAGTCCCATAGAGCTCAGAGCCATTTGAACTATTTGAACCTGACACTTGCTTAGGAATTTTTTGAGTAGACTTCAGTAATGGCGCTTTACGCTTTCGGAAAGCGGAAACGTCTTCGACACTCGATGCCCTTAACTGTTAGCACGACAGTTTAGAACGCTGCAACCGACCACAAAATTATGAAATAACGTTTTAATCACATGTAGCATATTTTGAGGAGGAAACGTTTTCACGTTTAAATTAATTGCTTTTTGCAAAATTCGTTTTCGGACGGCTCTCCCTCCTCGGCAATTTTTCCATTTTCCGGGCCAGTGACACTGCATATTTAGCGCGGATTACGAATTTATTATTCAAATGATATTTGTAATGAAACTAGGGGCTTTAGAAATCACATTAAAAACAGCTGCCCCGCGCCGGACGGCCACTGCATGAATTATTGATGGCGGACTGAAATGTATTCACTGGCAAAAAGCGGCGGCCGGCGGCCAGCGCAGCGGCCACCGGTGGGTGGCGGAGGGTGGTGTGAGCGCGGCGGGGCAGCGCCGCGTGTAATCCATCACGGCAGCTGGCGGGATTCCGCAGTGATTGACGCCGTCACGAAATCAGCGGCCTTTGAGAGCCGGCTGCGGCCAGGGCCGCGTCGATACAAAAGCGTCGGCAGGTGACCGCGCGTCCACGGGGGTACCGTTCTCTTTGATCCGGCAAGCCGTGCCGTCTGTGAAAGAGAACGCACCAGTGGGTGTGGAAATTATCGTAAAGTGCAGAGTGTTCAAATGGGAGGCAACATTGTGGAGAACTTTTAAGGAATCGTGATTTGCCACAGTAGCTGTATGTCGCTATACATTTCATTAGAACAATGCTAATTACGCTTTCCGAGTTGCCATTTCCGTGTCGCATTGTGCTCCGCTCTGACAAGTGAAACTGGATCGATGACAGCGGGACAGCTGTAGCAACGATTTATCCACTATATTTCCCATGGCAGAAGCATTCTAAATGATGTTCAAACTCGCGCACTCGGACTTCGCAGTGCGATTCCTCACATACTAACAAGACAAAACTATCTGTCACAGCATTTCATGCTGCGCATATTTCCGCCAGTAAATGTACGTTAAAGAATGGCAATATGGCAACACTGTAATCACATGTACAAGAAGTACATCTATAGGGATCTGAGATTAGTGGTGTGCTGTTGGTGCAGTCTGTAGTACTTCGGATTAGGATGCAGATGGTCGAGTGTTCGATACTGGATCGAGGCGTATTTCTTTTTATTTGCCTGTTTCATTCTACCATATAATACTGTACTATGCTCAATTTCTTACGCCACATGTATCCGACGTTTTCATCGTACGGAGTTTTGTAACGGTGATCAGAAATAGACGGCTGAAACAAATGAATTTCGTAGGACACAATATCTACAAAAACAATATCAAAAATTATTGCAGTGTTAAAAAATAACATCTAATAGTCATTTCTACTACATGCAGTATGTCCGCTCCGATGTAGCACGTTAGCAACCAGTGACAATAATAATTTATGTATTAATGGCCGCATGACGTTTATGTTATGTTATATTACGTTAACTGGGGACCTAGGAAAGTCGGAGAGGCTCCGTCCCCGCCGCAGCCGCAGTGGGCCGCAACCTCACGACGACTACCGCAGTCCACTTCATCCCTCCACCGCCCAACACCGAAATCAGAGTTATTGTGCGGTTCGGCCCCCGGTGGACCCCCCAGGGAACGTCTCACCCACGACTAATGTAACCTCTATGTTTGCGTGGTAGAGTAAGGGTGGTGTACGCATACGTGGTGAACTTTTTTGCGCAGCAATCGCCGACATAGTGTAGCTGAGGCGGAATAAGGGGAACCAACCCGCATTTGCCGAGGCAGATGGAAAACCGCCTAAAAACCATCCAAAAGCTGGGCGGCTCATCGGACCTGGACACAAATCCACCGGGCGGATACGTGGAGGGGACCAGCGCTTCTTCCCGCCCGGAAGGCCGTGCATTACACCGCACAGCCAACAGGGCGGGCGCATGACGTTTACAAAAGAACAGATGCTAAAAGCGACCCCCGCTGCTCGTCTGCTTGATCATACACTTCTGTACTCTTAGAAACATGGCTACATCCACAGATACAAGAGCTGCATGAAGATGACCTATCAGTACTTTCACATATGTCGGCCAAGTAGAATACAAGTACTCCTTCAAGTGTCCTCACAGGAAGAAATCCAGGAAGTTTAGGTCAGGTGAATACTACTGGATTCCTCGTCCGAGCTATTTCCCTGTAAATATTCTGAGTAAGTACCGTAGCACATTAATTCGAAATTGTGCAGGTGCACCATCGTGTTAGAACCATAACATCTGTCGAGCCGCGCTGGTTAGCCACGCGGTCTGGGACGCCATGTCACTGTCCGTGAGTCTCCTCCATGGACTAGTTATATTTACTCATACGACTCCTTTACTAGAAAATTAAACAACACAACAGCATAAAAACATATCTTTGTTGTTGCTGTGGTCTTCAGTCCTGAGATTGGTTTGATGCAGCTCTCAATACTACCCTATCCTGTGCAAGTTTCTTCATCTCCCAGTACCTACTGCTACCTACATTCTTCTGAATCTGCTTAGTGCATTCACCTCTTGGTCTCCCTCTACGATTTTTACCCTCCACGCTGCCTTCCAATGCTAAATTTATAATCCCTTCATGCCTCAGAACATGTCCTACCAACCGATCCCTTCTTCTCGTCAAATTGTGCCACAAACTCCTCTTCTCCCCAGTTCTATTCAATACCTCCTCTTTAGTTATGTGATCTACCCATCTAATCTTCAGCGTTCTTCTGTAGCACCACATTTCGAATGCTTCTATTCTCTTCCTGTCCAAACTATTTATCGTCCATGTTTCACTTCCATACATGGCTACACTCCATACAAATACTTTTAAAAACGACTTCCTGACAGTTTAATCTTCTCTACTTCGACCAACATCAGTTATTTTGCTCCCCAAATAGCAAAACTCCTTTACTACTTCAAGTGTCTCATTTCCTAATCTAATTCCCTCCGCATCACCCGACTTAATTCGATTACATTCCATTATCCTCGTTTTGCTTTTGTTGATGTTCATCTTATATCTTCCTTTCAAGACACTGTCCACTCCATTCAGCTGCTCTTCCAATTCCGTTGCTGTCTCTGACAGAATGACAATGTCATCAGTGAACCTTAAAGTTTATATTTCTGCTCCGTGGATTTTAATACCTACTGCGAATATTCCTTTTGTTTGCTCAATATTCTTTTTTTTTTTTTTTAGGTCATCAGTCTACTGACTGGTTTGATGCGGCCCGCCACGAATTCCTTTCCTGTGCTAACCTCTTCATATCAGAATAGTTCTTGCAACCTACGTACTCAATTATTTGTTTGACGTATTCCAATATCTGCCTTCCTCTACAGTTTTTGCTCTCTACAGCTCCCTTTAGTACCATGGAAGTCATTCCCTCATGTCTTAGCAGATGTCCTATCATCCTGTCCCTTCTCCTTATCAGTGTTTTCCACATATTCCTTTCCTCTCCGATTCTGCGTAGAACCTCCTCATTCCTTACCTTATCAGTCCACCTAATTTTCAACATTCGTGTATAGCACCACATCTCAAATGCTTCGATTCTCTTCTGTTCCGGTTTTCCCACAGTCCATGTTTCACTACCATACAATGCTGTACTCCAGACAAACATCCTCAGAAATTTCTTCCTCAAATTAAGGCCGGTATTTGATATTAGTAGACTTCTCTTGGCCAGAAATGCCTTTTTTTGCCATAGCGAGTCTGCTTTTGATGTAATCCTTGCTCCGTCTGTCATTGGTTATTTTACTGCCTAGGTAGCAGAATTACTTAACTTCATCAATTGTGATGTTAAGATTCTCGCTGTTCTCATTTCTACTACTTCTCATTACCTTCGTATTTCTCCGATTTACTCTCAAACCATACTGTGTACTCGTTAGACTGTTCACTCCGTTCAGCAGATCATTTAATTCTTCTTCACTTTCACTGAGGATAGCAATGTCATCAGCGAATCGTATCATTGATATCCTTTCACCTTGTATTTTAATTCCACTCCTGAACCTTTCTTTTATTTCCATCATTGCTACCTCGATGTACAGATTGAAGAGTAGGGGCGAAAGGCTACAGCCTTGTCTCACTCCCTTCTTAATACGAGCACTTCGTTCTTGATCGTCCACTCTTATTATTCCCTCTTGGTTGTTGTACATATTGTATATGACCCGTCTCTCCCTATAGCTTACCCCTACTTTTTTCAGAATCTTGAACAGCTTGCACTATTTTATATTGTCGAACGCTTTTTCCAGGTCGACAAATCCTATGAACGTGTCTTGGTTTTTCTTTAGCCTTGCTTCCATTATTAGCCGTAACGTCAGAATTGCCTCTCTCGTGCCTTTACTTTTCCTAAAGCGAAACTGATCGTCACCTAGCGCATTCTCAATTTTCTTTTCCATTCTTCTATATATTATTCTTGAAAGCAGCTTCGACGCATGAGCTGTTAAGCTGATTGTGCGATAATTCTCGCACTTGTCAGCTGTTGCCGTCTTCGGAATTGTGTGGGTGATGCTTTTCCGAAAGTCAGATGGTATGTCGCTAGACTTATATATTCTACACACCAACGTGAATAGCCGTTTTGTTGCCACTTCCCCTAATCATTTCAGAAATTCTGATGGAATGTTATCTATCCCTTCTGCCTTATTTGACCGTAAGTCTTCCAAAGCTCTTTTAAATTCAGATATGATACGTGAGTTGGGATGGAAGTCATTACAGCATAGACGTTTTTCGTCGCGGCGAGACCTTTTTACGAAATTTCAGTCACCAACTTTCTCTTCCGAATGCGAAAATATTTTGTTGAGCCCAACCTACATAGGTAGGAATGATCATCAAAATAAAATAAGAGAAATCAGAGCTCGAACAGAAAGGTTTAGGTGTTCGCTTTTCCCGCTCGCTGTTCGGGAGTGGAATAGTAGAGAGATAGTATGATTGTGGTTAGATGAACCCTCTGCCAAGCACTTAAATGTGAATTGCAGAGTAGTCATGTAGATGTAGATGTAATACTGGATCCCCTATCTCTTCTAAATCGACTCCTGTTTCTTCTTTTATCACAGAAGACAAATCTTCACCCTCATAGAGGCTTTCAATGTATTCTTTCCACCTATCTGCTCTCTCCTCTGCATTTAACAGTGGAATTCCCGTTGCACTCTTAATGCTACCACCGTTGCTTTTAATGTCACCAAAGGTTGTTTTGAGTTTCCTGTATGCTGAGTCTGTCCTTCCGACAATCATATCTTTCTCGATGTCTTCACATTTTTCCTGCAGCCATTTCGTCTTAGCTTCCCTGTACTTCCTATTTATTTCATTTCTCAGCGACTTGTATTTCTGTATTCCTGATTTTCCCGGAACATGTTTGTGCCTACTCCTTTCATCAATCAACTGAAGTATTTCTTCTGTTACCCATGGTTTCTCCGCAGCTACCTTCTTTGTACCTATGTTTTCCTTCCCAACTTCTGTGATGGCCCTTTTTAGAGATGTCAATTGCTCTTCAACTGTATTGCCTACTGCGCTATTCCTTATTGTTGTATCTATAGCGTTAGAGAACTTCAAACGTATCTCCTCATTCCTTAGAACTTCCGTATCCCACTTCTTAGCATATTGATTCTTCCTGACTACTGTCTTGAACTTCAGCCTACTCTTCATCACTACTATATTGTGATTGCTCAATATACAGATTGAATAATATCAGGGAGAGGCATCAACCCTGTCTTTGTCCCTTCCCAGTCACTGCTTCCCTTTCATACCCCTCGAGTCTTATAACTGCCATCTGGTTTCTGTACAAATTGTAAACAAACAAATTAGGAAATATAAATCAGAAACTGCGCCAGAGATAATAATTACAAATGGCAATCACTCTCACACGGAATTACTCTGCACGTAACACTGCACTTCACTACTACCCCCTTAGTGTCAACGGTGCTTTGTGTTGAAACGGACACGTCGTCCGGACCGGGTTACAATGGGTCGCGCACAGGCTGCTGATGGTGCATAAGAGCTAGCCTCAGACGTCCGTTGAGGCTGACCAGTGACGTGCAGTTGAGTGGCTGGGACTTCGGCCATGTCGTTAGTGTGTGTAGATGCGTCCGTACCAGTGTAGGGAGCGCGGAAAGGTGATTTGAACCTGTCGACGGAGACGGTGGGGTGTACTCATCACATCGAGGTTGACTGTCTTGTCCTCCCCATTGATGACACGTTGAAGGGAGGCTGCAACAGCTTGCGTTCTGGGTCATGCCGTAAGAAGACATTTTGGCGTTCCCGTAGCTCGTCAAACACAAATGGGCGACAGGTCTGCTGATCCATTGGAGGAACGGGGCGTAGTAGCCAGATTTGTGTACGCAGCTTTTGTACAATTTCTGAAGTGTCAATGCCCTTGTCTGGCACATTAGCAAAGAACTCACAGAGAAGTCGTATCGGCTGGCAATAAACAAGTACTGCAATCGTGGGGTTCAGATCTTCTTTCAGCGACGCACGGAGACCCAGGAGGACAATGGGCGACGTCTGTGTACAGTGCTGCGAGTCGTGACATCGAAGCGACACTTTCAGTTGGCGGTGCATGCGTTCAATTAAACCATTTGCTGGCGGGTGGTAAGCTGTAGTTCTAATGCACTTTGTACCCAGTAGGATAGAGGTGCTTTGAACAAATACAACTCAAACAGCCTTCCTTGGTCTGTTGTGATTCGTAACGGCACTCCGAAACGGGCGATCCATCCCCTTAAGAATGAGGTCGTGACAGTTTCGGCGGTGATGTCGGCTATTGGGAACACCTCGGGCCAGCGTGTAAAACGATCGATGGCTGTAAGGCAGTATGTGTATCCTTCCGATGGCGGGAGAGGTCCTACTGGGTCTGGGTGGACATGACTAAATCTCTGAAGTAGAGGAAGAAATGTGCCAAGAGCTGACCTAAGGTTCCGGCTAACTTTATTCCTTTGAGAGGCCACACACTGTCGCATATATTGCTTGCAATCATTGCCCATGCGTGGCCAGACAAAAGCTCGCTTCACAATGTTGGTAGCTACTCGTATTCCTGGGTGCGATTGCCTGTTGGCGAAAGTCTATAGTCACGAAAGGTCTCGGTTTGTTGGTGGCGACATCACAATACAGCAGCACAGTTGATAGTGGCAGTGTAATATGGCTGAGTTGCAGTCCCGATGGTTGCGCCAATAAACCTCGGAGCTCAGTATCAGATTGTTGTGCTACGGAGAGAACTTCAAAATCCTTTGCTTCAGTGATTGCTTCAATCCTGGAGGGTGCAGCAGCTGCACATTTAGTTCTCCTTCAGTGTGGACAATATTAGTAGTGAACTGTCCGATATAGTGAACGTGTCGTAGAAGACGTGGCGATGCCTTCTCAGGAAGCTGACGGAATGCATAGGTTAGTGGCTTATGGTATGTGATGTGAGAGAGCTGCTGTCCCTCCAACAAGTGACGAAATTCCTTAATAGCAGCATATGCAGCATACAGTTCGCGATCATATGTGGACGAATTCTGTTGAGATGGCGATAGCGTTTTACTGAAAAAGGCTAAAGGCTGCTGGCGTCCGTCTGTTTGCTGTTGCAGTGCAGCACTGGTTGCAGTTGCGGATACGCCGACCACCAGGGCGAGAGGCGCCTGCTGAACTGGGTGCGCTAACAATGTAGCTTCTGCGATGGCAGTCTTCAGCTTGTTAAATGCCAACTCGGCCTCGCTGTCCCACTGGAGTCTGTCTTTCGGCTTCGGTAAAGCTTGCAAGAACTTATTCGGTGGTGCAGCTAGGAAGGCATGACTGCGAACGAATCGACGGTAAAACTTGGTTATGCCAAGAAATGTACGTAATTCTTTAACCGTCAGTATAGCGTCTACTTTTTCCTGTGGTGGCCATATGCCTTGAGCGTTGATAGTGTAGCCTAGGAGCTGTACTTCAGGTGCTCCGAAAATACACTTCGACAGGTTGATGAGTAGGTCATGTGCACATAAACAAGTGAAGATTTGTTGTAAGTATGATAGGTGTCCTCTCTCAGAATTTGACATGACAAAAACGTCTTCAATATACACCCAACAGAAGTCTATGTAACGTGTCACTTCATCCATGAACCGTTGAAAAGTTTGTACAGCATTACAAAGTCCAAAAGGCATTTGGGTGAATTCAAAGAGTCCGAACGGCGTAGCAACGTCGTCAGGTGTCACAGGTATCTGGTAAAACGCACGAACTATGTCCAACGCAGGCAAGATTCGCTTCCCGAGGACATTGAAAGTAAAATCCTCGTTATGCGGGACTGGATAACGATTTTGAATGATTCTGGCATTGAGCTGTCTGTAGTCGCCGCATGGACGCCAACCGTTATTTTTCTTTGGTACGACGTATAGAGGAGATGACCAACTACTGCTTGATGGGCACGTGATTCCTTGTGCTAACTTGTACGAGAATTCCTGCTTAACTATCTTCAGTTTCTGGGTTGTCAAGCGGCGCGGTCGGGCATGTAGTGACGGCCCAGATGTAGTCAAAATATAGTGCACTGACAAGTGCTGCACAGGTGCTAGTGTGTGAGCCGGGCATGTGATCTCTGGGAACTGTCTGAGGAGCTCTATAAATGGAGAATCACCAGTAACCACTCGTACTGCTGTGTCCTCCACACAACGCACTCGACCTTCGCTTGCTAGGTTGGTACCAGTGTCAAGAAGGTGTCGGTGACAGAAGTCAGGCAGGAGTCCTTAAAATGATAAAAAAATCCGCTCAAAGTATGGGGTGCGTCACATCCGCTACGACAAATTGCCATTCATATTTGCGCCACAGGCCCTAGTTCAAAACTAATGTGACATGAACATGCGTTGTTATAATCCAACCAATGACTGACACATCACCCCCCCCCCCCCCCCCAACAGACACACAGGGAACGTCTCACACCAGACGAGTGTAACCCCAATGTTTGCGTGGTATAGTAATGGTGCAGACGGAAAACCGCCTAAAAACCATCCACAGGCTGGCCGGTTCACCGGACCTCGACACAAACCCGCTGAGCGGATTCGTGCCCGGGACAAGGCGCTCCTTCCCGCCCGGAAAGCTGTGCGTTAGACCACGCCAAACGGGCGTGCCTAAATACTTTTACTTTGTGCATCCAGATCGCCGCGAGAGTGCATCCAGATCGCCGCACACACTGTCATTATTTTGTGCCTGTCGGGTGGCAGGAGCAATAGCCAAATACTCCGCAAAATGTCGTCAATGGCCGCGTTGCTCGCTAATGTACGCAGTCGGTGTAGTAGCTCCGGATGGCGTGCGATCCCCTAGCTTGTCTGTGCGGAGTAGCTTCTCCAATCTCTTCGCTTCGGATTGCGAGAGCCGGGTAATTAGAGCTTTCTTGATGGTTGTGTAACATTCATTACTCGGTGGTGACGCCACAATATCTTGTACTTCTGCGGCCATACCTTTATTGAGTGCAGCACCTACGTAACTGTACTTCGTTTCGTCTGCGGTTATGTGCGCTAGCACAAATTGACGTTCTAGTTGAGCAAACCACAGCACGGAATTCTGTTGCCAAAACGGTGGTGGTTTTACTGTCTCGCGATTAATTACTGCGCCAGGGGACACTTCTGCAGATGGTGGTGGATCTGCCATCGTGAGTTACGGCGAAATGGAACATGGAAAGATGCGCGACGCCGCTGACACGGACGTTCGTATTTAACGCGACGCAGGATACAGAGCGTTAGTGATCGTCGAATTTCAGGTTAGTTACCGTCGGACATCATGTCGGCGTCACCAATGTTGCGCTACTAGTTGTATTTACTTAATTTCAACATAAAAACACACCGTAACTCATTCAACTCCTTTACTAGAAAATTAAACAACAGAACAGCATAAAAACAAATGAGGTAACATAAGTCAGAGACTGAGCCAGAGATAATAATTACGAATGGCAATCACTCGCACATGGCATTACACTGAACGCAGCACCGCACTTCAGAATAATAGAAAAAGAATATACGATATGTGTACGAATGTAAACGGGATCTTGTCATGGGTGCGCCACTCCGCTAATAAGTATTCCGTGTCCGGTGAACAGCGCATACGATATAAGCACGTCATTAGTCGCACCGAGCTGTTCCACCTACCGCGCATCACATCTCTTACAGCGGTTGTTTCGTGTGATTCACCCCGACACTGCTGACAGTGAAATGTTAGTTCTCGAATTACGCTGTTTCTGTAATGGTAATGGGCGTGATGTTTCCACATTTTTATTGATAATAATAATATTAGGGAAGTATGGAGATAATCACTAAGTAGCATGCGCTTATGAGACTCATTTTTTAAAAGTATAGTTAGTGGTCCCGTGGTGATAATACATACGAATGGTAATCGAGTTTGAAAATTATCTGCAAAGCCCGCTGGTAGCCCTACAGGTGATGTAAGGCCCTAACGAAATGTAATGGACCTGGACGTGGCAAGAATAATTGTTAATACTTATCGATGGGACCACTGAAGAAGGACAGACAGAATACGGGTTTAGAATTTAGTAGACGCAGTCGTTCAAAACAATTCGCGTCCGCGACGTGCAAAAGGTTTCTTCAAAAGCTGACGAATGGAAACGATTGTACTTCCATTTCTGTGTTCGTAGTATGTAAGTCTTTCAAATGGCTCTGATCACTATGGGACTTAACATCTGAGGTCATCAGTCTCCTAGAACGTAGAACTACTTAAACTTAACTAACCTAAGAACATCACACACATCCATGCCCGTGGCAGGATTCGAACCTGCGACCGTAGCAGTAGCGCGGTTCCGGACTGAAGTGCCTAGAACCGTCGGCCACCGCGGCCACCGTAGTATGTAAGTGCAGATGTTTTGTAGAAGTCCACTGTAGTTGCTACATGACTTTTAAGACGCCATGTATCCTTCCAAGCAGAATACATTTAGCAAAATAAAACCAAATACACCTCGAGTCAGAATCGAACCTTTGACCTCCTACACGATAACCCAAAACGCTACCCACTGCACTAACTACACAGCACTACGCGAGTGTGGTCCCAGAGGTGATTACAGTGTTGCCAGATTGCTTGTCATTTGCGTCCATTTACTACCAGAAATAGGCGCAAGACCAAATTTTGTGACAGACATTTTTGTACTGAAATCATGCGAGGAATCACTCTGCGAAGGCCGAGTGCACCAATTTGTCTTCACCCTTTATACAATTGAAGAGGTAAATAAAAAATAGATGAAATACACTAATGGCCATTAAAATTGATACACCACGAAGATGATGTGCTAAACACGCGAAATTTAACCGACAGGAAGAAGATGCTGTGATATGCAAATGATTAGCTTTTGAGAACATTCACACAAGGTTGGCGCCGATGGCGACACATACAACGAGCTGACATGAGGAAAGTTTAAGACCGATTTCTCATACGGGTTTAGAATTTAGTAGACGCTGCCTGGTGAAACGTTGTTGTGATGCCTCGAGTAAGGAGAGGAAATTTGTACCATAACGTTTCCGACTTTGACAAAGGTCGCATTTTAGCTTATCCCGATTGCGGTTTATCGTATCACGACATTGCTGCTCGCGTTGGTTGAGAGCGAATGACTGTTAGCAGAATATGGAATCCATGGGTTCAGGACGGTAACACGCAACCCCGTGCTGGATCCCAATGGCCTCGTATAACTAGCAGTCGAGATGACAGGCATGTTATCCTCATAGCTGTAATGGATCGTGCAGCCACGTCTCAATCCCTGAGTCAACGTATGGGGACGTTCACAAAACAACAATCATCTGGACGAATAGTTCGACGACATTTGCAGCAGCATGGACTATCAGCTAGGACTCCATGTCTGCGGTTACCCTTGACGCTGCATCACAGACAGGAGCGCTTGCGATGGTGTACTCAACGACGAACTTGGGTGGACGAATGACAAAACGTCATTTTATCGGATGAATCCAGGTTCTGTTTACAGCATCATGATGGTCGCATCAGTGTTTGGCGACATCGCGGTGAACGCACATTGGAAGCGTGTATTCGTCATCGCCATACTGGCGTATCACCAGGCGTGATAGTATGGTGTGCCACTTGTTACACGTCTCCGTCACCTCTTGTTCGCATTGACGGCACTTTGAATGGTGGACCTTGCATTTCAGATGTGTTACGACCCGCGGCTCTAACCTTCATTCGATCCTTGCGAAACCCTACATTGCAGCAGGATAATGCACGACCGCATGTTGCAGGTCCTTTTTCGGGCCTTTCTGGATACAGAAAATGTTCGATTGCTGCCCTGGCCAGCACATTCTCCAGATATCTCACCAACTGAAAACGTTTGGTCAATGGTGGCCAAGCAACTGGCTCGTAACAATACGCCAATCACTACTTTTGATGAACTGTGGTATAGTGTACCTGTACACGCCATCCAAGCTCTGTTCGACTCAATGTCCAGGCCTATCAAGGCTGTTATTACGGCCAGAGGTGTTTGTTCTGGGTACTGATTTCTCAGGATCTATGCACCCAAATTGCGTGAAAATGTAATCACATGTCAGTTCAAGTATAATATATTTCTCCAATGACTACCCCTTTATCATCTGCATTTCTTCTTGGTGTAGCGATTTTAATGGCCAGTAGTGTAACAAGACAAAGGTACTGACCAAATGTACGAGGGCCGTTTAATAAGTGAACCAACCACTGTTTTCACAACCATTTTATGTTTAAAAAATGCGGTATTTGTTGTGGGACATAGTGGCATATTCCCGCTGGCTCTCCTATAATTTTCATGAATTTCCGACTGGTGGCAGCGCTGTACGAAGCCTTCAAAATAGCGTATCTGACGGAGGTGCTTTCTAAATAGAGAACTGTCATTCTTTTGGCGGAAAACCAGATCTTCGCGGGTATTCTTAGACCTTTACAGAATGTCTACGGAGACTTGACAGGGAACAAATGCACGGTGAGTCGTTCTGCGTGACGCCTGCCATCATCCCAACAACGTCGCATAACTGTCCGATCTACCGCGTGCCGGCCCGTCGCACACAGCTGTGCTCACGTAATGTTGGAATGTGCGGACATTCCCATTTGAGAAGGACACAAAGAGGAACGAAGGACCATCTTTGCGTTAATGCTTGGGCGGTACGAGCCTTATAGTGACAGTTTTTTGTCGAACATCGTCATAGACGATGAAACGTGACATTACTTCGAACGGGAAACGAAACGGCAATCCACAGTGTGGTGCCACACCACCTCTCCTCTAAACAAACTGCTGAGAACCGCCCCTTAGTCGATAAAATCATGGCAACAGTCTTCTGGGGCTCTGAAGGTGTTATACTGTTTGATGTCATCCCTCATGCTGCGACGATCAACTCAGAAGAGTACTGTGCTATTCTCAGAAAATGGCATCGGCGTGCTCGTTGTCCCAAAATGCAAACGAACGCACCGGAGAAGAACTTAACTTCATTGGACTGTTCTTCCTCATCCACAATACTTCCCTGATCACGTAGGTTCCATCTGTTTGGCTCAATGAAGGTGTAAGTAGGGTGCTTAGGTTTTTATGTTGGTAACGCCACCTAGTGCTCTGTATGAAAATCACTGACTGCGCTGTGTGCAGTCTGTGGCTGGTTGGACTCATTGTTGAAATATTCACTATTGTAGTGTTGGGCACTTGGATGTGAGTAGCGCGTAGCGTTAGGGAGCTGGAGGTGAGCCGCCAGCAGTGGTGGATGTGGAGAGAGAGATGCCAGAGTTCTGAGAGGTTGCTATAAGTGGATGATCTAAACGTGTGTCCGCCAGAGGAAATTTGTATATATATATATATATATATATATATATATATATATATATATATATATATATATATATATATATATATATATGGTGACTTCTGAACACTATTAAGGTAAATACATTGTTTGTTCTCTATCAAAATCTTTCATTTGCTAACTATGCCTGTCCGTAGTTAGTGCCTTCAGTAGTTAGAAATTTTATTTAGCTGGCAGTATTGGCACTCGCTTTATTGCAGTAGTTCGAGTAACGAAGATTTTTGTGAGGTAAGTGATTCATGAAAGGTATAGGTTATTGTTAGTCAGGGCCGTTCTTTAGTAGGGAATATTGAAAGTCAGATGGCGTTGCGCTAAAAAAATATTGTGTATCAGTTTAGTGACGATCAGAATAAGTGAAGAGAGAACTGTCTGTGTACGTTCAGTTTTAATTAGCTGTCTTTGTATCAGACAACGTATAAGTTTACTATCACAGTCATTCATAACTTTTCCAAGGAGTCGGTCCAAAGGTTGCACTCCGCGAAAGCAGTACGTAGATGGTGGAGAGGTTATTTAGTAGCAAGACGTTGGTTCCGACGTCGACGAGTAGACAGTAGAATGGTAGCATGCGGGTATATAGGCCCTCCCAATAAGGTGGCTTACGGCCTTCTCATTCAATGGAGATTATGCTGAAAAATAGGGTTTTTTAACCAAAAGAGTGGGGCATAATATGGTGTAATGGAATCCTGTATAAAGCCAAGCTGTGTTGCATTACTTACTGAATGGGGTATGTTACGATAATATTTCCCAAAAACTGTGAACTCGTATGCACTGCCATTGGCAAGCAATAATTCTTGTTCTGAGCACACAAAACTGCAAAGTGAGCATTTGCACATTAGGATGACTGTTTCTTATTGGCCACAATCGCACTTGAAGTCCTCTGACGTGAAGCTCCATGCCCTATGTAATGACTTAGCTCTGTCGGCCCCAGTTCTTATTGGGTTAAGGGACCTGCAACACATCACAGTCCTGTAAGTACCCAGGCGGAAGAAGATCATGCGACACTATGCATTTTTGGCGCTTAGGTTTCTGCACTGAAATTCTTTCCTCATCTGGAGGTACTTTCAAAGCCTGGAGGAAGCTGTTCCTTGATTTCAGCATATATTAAGACTGTTGACGGCGGTATGCATCATTGTCGTCAACTGAAAACGAGATAGACTGAAAAAAGCAACAGTTTCAACACCCCTTCGGTTGGGAGCTGTATCAGCCAGGCGGCAATAGTCGCCTGAATAGGTATCGAACTCTCTGACATTTTAAACGAGTTCAACAAAGATTTTTGTGTTTCTCTGTGTGTATGCACGTATGCCACTGAGGACTTTGCCCGACTGGTGTGTCTTGGAATTACTCTTAACGTGTCATTCACGCACATGTCAACGTAGAACCCTTCTGTGATAACAGCACGGGAGGACGCCAGAAGTGATGAATGAAGCACTAAAAACACCCTGAACCCGGTGTAGGTGCTTCCGATTCCTTTCTCTGTGGGACTATGGTCTTCGACCGACTGTCGACTGTTTGCCGTGCTGTCATCTCGCCAAGGGACAGCGACGTGCGAGTCGGGTATATAAAATCGTTTACATACCGTCCGTGAAACAGAGGTTTGCTTGTGCCCCGTTGGCTGACGTGGCTTGCAGCGCAACGAGGCTGGTTGGCTTTTCGTATGCCGCAGTGAGCATTGTCGTTCCGCGTCACAGTTGAGGGATTGTTTACCGAGAGGGTTCGTTTGTTGGAGTGTATGGACGTGTTTACCTCCGTCGCGGTTGCTGCCACTTGGTAGGAGCTGTTGCATGCTGCTTGTATTGGAGAGTGACGGCACTTTTGAAGCTGAAACTCCAATTACTTTTGCATTTACAAGGATTGAATTGTCATCGTTTGGCCTTGCGCTCTTTCTACAGGGATTTATGTTCTTTTTTTGGAGATCATCGAGCTCATCATTATCCTGTGCTAATGAGGGTTCTCAGTAAAATGCACTGTAATTCGAATACTTCACTCCTAGTTTTACATTCTGACTATCTATTGATCAAAGAATGTTAAGGAGTGGTTTCTTGTTTAACCATGCTCGGTGTTGTGACGCAAGCGGATATATTGTGAACTGATTAACTTCTGTCAAGTTGGTATTTATTAGCTACTGCCTGAATAAGCTAAAAACTCCGTAAGTTAAGTTCTAGTCACGATAGGTGTAAATGTATTCGAATGTGGCAGATGAACTATTTACGTTTATTTAGACTGGCGTTTAACTTGTTTAACCCACTAAGGCGTTGATTAATTATCTTGGTACGACCTTGTTGGACATTTCAAGTATTGGCCGAATAGGCTGCTGTTCTAAAGCTTTGAATGATAAAATTAGCTTTCGTAGTGACATTACACTTAGTTTATTTAATATGTCTGTTGTGTATTGCTCCTCTCTTTAAGGTGGTGGTGGTGGTGGTGGTGGTTAGTGTTTAACATCCCGTCGACAACGAGGTCATTAGAGACGGAGCGCAAGCTCGGGGTAGGGAAGGATTGGGAAGGAAATCGGCCGTCCCCTTTCAAAGGAACCATCCCGGCATTTGCCTGAAACGATTTAGGGAAATCACGGAAAACCTAAATCAGGATGGCTGGAGACGGGATTGAACCGTCGTCCTCCCGAATGCGAGTCCAGTGTGCTAACCACTGCGCGACCTCACTCGGTCCTCTCTTTAAGATTTGGCTGTGTTCCAGAAAGGTCTGCAGCATTGTACATTAGAACTGTTGAAATTAAAAGTTGCTTTTCAAAGTTACTGACTGTAAGGGGCTAGTTGTCGCAGCATGGAAACCTGGTCTTTAGATTTTGAAGTGTAGCTTGCCAAACAGATTGCAGCTCTCATACGATTCATTTGCACCTGTTGTAATTTGTTTTGCCATTTTCTGGGTGATTATTTTACTTTATGGTCTGATAATTCAAAATGGTTCAAATGGCTTTGAGCACTATAGGAGTTAACTGCTGAGGTAATCAGTCCACTAGAACTTAGAACTAGTTAAACCTAACTATCCTAAGGACATTACACATATCAATGCCCGAGGCAGGATTCGAACCTGCGACCGTAGCGTTCGCGCAGTTCTAGACTGAAACGCCTAGAACCGCTCGGCCACTCCGGCCGGCGTCTGTTAATCCACTAATGTTTATTGTCTGTGTCCTAAAGTATTTGGTATTCTTGAACTAAAACTTTAAGAAAATTTTAGTAGCATTTTTTTTAATTGGTCAGTAGCTACTGTTTTAAATTTTCTTCGTTATTCCTTGGAAAAATTCTTACAGAATGTACTAAATGGCAAATAACGAGACGTTGAAGGTATATTTATATTTAAATTGTGTTCCACACCCTACCACCCAGTAAGTTGTTGCTAGCGAGCAGTCGTGTCTGCTGTGGGGCGTTGGCTGGGCCGGTCGTGTGCAGCGATGGCGGAGCCTGAGCGTTGTAGGATAAGGTAAAAGCAGCCTCGCGCATATGTAGTATTGTTACATCAAGTCCCATGTAAATGTTTTAAAAAATCTGTTAATAATAATCTTTCTCATAAAAAGTAACTTTTGACGTTAATCTCACTCTAAATAATTCACTAATTTCTCCAATCATTGGCCATCCCGATTATTGAAAAGAAAAATCAGTTCTTTCCTTTTATATAAGACGAATCTATCGGCCAGCATTGCACTTAGCTGCGCCAGGAAAATTTCTTATAGGAGCAGATATATACGCGTTATCCGGCGATCTAATTAAGGTAAGATTTTTCAGTTTATTCAGAATGGTGTATCAGGGCCATGACGCAGCATTGCTGACGTCCAAAATTTACCAGGTTAAATTGACTGTCAATTATTGAAAGGTTATAAGTGACCCACATTTTTTTTAATTGAGAGATTAGTCACATTCTATTACTGATACGTTACGCAATTTTCCTGTTGGTAGGTTATACTGAATGTGAACGACATAATTATATTTTTTGTACTGTTGAGAGGTTTAGGAATTTTTCTGGTTTGAAGTTACACTAAAAGAGAATATTTTTCATATTATTTTATTTTGTGGGGAGGGTACAAAGTGTTTTTTTCCGCTGTGTATAACGAAGTGGCGTCTGAAACATCTGCATAAATATAGGGTCAGCGATGAAAAGATCGACAATACACTTTAAAAGTTCAAAAATGTAAAAGGGTGCCCATCATAAGATGTTGTAACATCGTATCCAGTATCAGTCTGTGACAAGTGGAACAACCAACTATTACAAACAAAAAAATGGTTCAAATGGCTCTGAACACTATGGGACTTAACATCTGTGGTCATCAGTCCCCTAGAACTTATAACTACTTAAACGTAACTAACCTAAGGACATCACACACATCCGTGTCCGACGCAGGATTCTAACCTGCGACCGTAGCGGTCACGCGGTTCCAGACTGAAGCGCCTAGAACCGCACGGCCACACCGGCCGGCTCTTAGAAACAGCTTGAATTAATTTGTGGCCTTATAAAATAGAAATATCGTATGGGTTGAATTGTAGATACAACAGGTGGTGCACTTCCTTTCATTGATGAGGTACTTGAAAAGGCAACTAGTTTATTAAGCGGATGGCTCACAAAACACCAGTAAAATCCAGCACAGAATATTTCTAGGAACATACTGCAGCCCCCTACGTATCCCTCTCATAGACATCCTTAGAGTAATTACAGTTGTCACAGAGGCATGCAAGCAGACATTGTTACAATACTCCATAATCCACGATACGGGAAGAAACAATAAAAGCTAGTAAAATGAGAAGTATCCTCCGTCACGAACTTCACAGATGTTTCCTACATGCAGTAATAGACAACAATGAGCCATTTGTGTAAATCTGTTTCTTTTGTATATATTTAAGCTCTGATACTACAAAGGGATGGGGCTGGGTTGGGTTCTTTGTGGAAAGAGACCAAACAGCGAGGTCATCGGTCTCATCGGATTACAGAAGGATGGGAAACACAGTCGGTTGTGCCCATTCATAGGAACCATCGCGGCATTTGCCTGGAGAGATTTAGGGAAATCACGGAAAACGTAAATCAGGATGGCCGGACGCTGGATTGAACCGCCGCCCTCCCGAATGCAAAGGGATGGGAGTTATTTGGATGCGAAGGCCAGCCGCTGTGGCCGAGCGGTTCTAGGCGCTTCTGTCGGGAATCGCACTGCTGCTACGGTTGCAGGTTTGAATCCTGCCTCGGGCATGGTTGTGTGTGATGTCCTTAGGATAGATAGGTCTAAGTAGTTCTAAATCTAGGGGACTGATGACCTCAACTGTTAAGTCCCATAATGCTTAGAGGCTACGGAAACATTTTTTCGATCCGAAGGATTAAGTGTTGGTGCATGATCTTCAACCAATGTTGTTGTTAATTTCTGAGGATGGTATGTTTCATGTCTCTTGTGACTTCGTGGCATTGGTCACCACAGCCACTGCTAGGCACATGTGCACAATTTAAACTGCAATTATGCACTACAGGTGCAGTTGTATCTAGTCCCGGGAAGGCCAGCATCGAAAGAGGAAAAGGCTGTTGTGAACTGTCGGCCCTGGCGGCCGCTGAAGCGACGTCACTGTGTGCTGCAGGCACTGTTCCCGGGGCTGCACTCAGAGAAAGTTCCGACTGATTGGCCGTTGGGCCATTGTTTTGTGCAGATCCGTCGCCCTTGCGAGATGCCGTAAATACGGGTGGCCAAGAATCGGCTCGCGGGCGATGCCCTTGCACGAGTGTCACAGCGCTAAGTCTGGTTGGCAAATTTCTGACAGCGCGATGGCACGCCGTTTCAGGAGGGGGAAGAGAAGCAAACTGGACGCGCAACATTTAAATGGAAAAGCAGGCGCATTGCATACCACATAGTTTCATATGTCATATTTCTCAACAATGTAAATCAAACACAAAAAATTTCGGTATTATTTATTATTTTTGGCGCACTGAAGACGTAACATAATTTTCATGTGGTGCAAACTGTCGGCATACGGACAGATGCAGAAAATTTCAGAGATTTTCCCACTCAGGTTCACACGTGATAGGGGATTACTTAGTTTCATAATCGAAAAAATTCTTTCACACGCATATGTCGGTCGAAATACTGTGGCACTTTTGCAACGTCTTCATGGAGACTTGTAAACTCAGCTCGAGGAAAGAAACTTAGACGTCCTGGGAAGTTTTAGCGTTAAAGGGTTATCTTTTTAAAACGGGATTATCTTGCAGGTCAGTCAATTATGTCTGCGCATGCAAAGGGGCGTTTTCAACTGGATTGGCAAACGCTCTCGAAAATAGATCGATGACAGAGGTAACATTGATTTTCAGTGTCCTGGAAACGTTTCAAAAACTACCTTTGTAATTCTTGCAACGACACAATGAATTCCTTACATCTCACGTTTTCTTTAAAATGAGTGTGCCTACGGAACTGGACTTCTTTCGTTATACTGTGCCCCTTCTGCTTCTTTCTACATTCATCCCCATCAAATGAGAAACAAGCTGTTCTTCTTCCTGTGTGTTACTGTGCGTAGTCAAGCCAGCTTAAAATACGAGGTCTGTAGTACTTTCCGGGTGTTCTGATTTTCGTTCCTATAGTCCTTTTTCCTCCAAAAATTGAACAGAAACTTGTTTTAAATGGGCCTCTTAAATTAACTAATGTACTAACCAGTAATACATAGTCTCCATACTGTTTAGCAGTTCCATCGAAAACTGTTGCAAGTGACAGTGGAAAAATGCCCCCGACTTGAAAAGCTTTACTGTTGCTACCACCGGCTTCTTCACGTGCTCCAAGCCTGCAAATTAAGCAGAAAGTGCTTTTTGATGTAAGGACAATGAACCCCGTTTGTCGATCGCTGCAATTTTTATCTCTTTCAATGTCAACGAAATTCTCCATCGTATTGTAATGTCGTTTTACAGCAAATTTGCAGTTTCCGTCGTTTATGTGGGTGAATAATGCACATTAAGAGTTCCCATCTCTCTCTTCTCTTAATGCAATTCACTGATAAAACTTGTTACAGTTGATTGCAAGACTCTCTGATTTTGCGCAATCAACCACTAGACATGCTTACATCTTTCATAAAACGGACAAATAACGGAGGGTAAACAATGCCGACACCTCTATTTTCCCGAACTTAAGAGAGTAGTGCCAATCGAAAAATGCCACGCCGCTATACTCAATGAAATATACATATCTGTGTCCGTTGTGTCTGTTCTTTTAGATATGTTCAGAACAACAGACACTATACGTACATTCAGATTTAGGTTTTCCGTGATTTCCTGAATCGCGGAAGGCAGTCGCCGGAATTGTTCCTTTGAAGGGCCACAGCCAATTTTCTTCTCTGTCCTTTCCTAATCCGACCATGTGCTGCCTATCTAATTCCCTGGTTGACGACGAGACGTTAAACCCTAATATGCCTTTCTTTTTCTTACCATTGACTCGAATACTGCGTTGCCCTGCTTCGTGTGACTGGACAAGAGGCAAGTTACATTCTACTCATTTATTTCTTTACGTTGTGTTCCTCTGCCCTCAACTTTCTTTTTTCCTGACTATTACACAACCTAAGGTCATACTTGTAATACTCATTCCGCAGTCACGGAAGAGGATAGAAATATAGACGTAGATCTGGTAAAGCTTCATTTCCATGTTACAACTCAGTTTCCACAACCTTTCACAGCACATTAAACTTGGGAAATACAGAAACAGAAAGAACCAACATAAAAAGTCAACCTTTTCTCCTTTGAAATGTTCAGAGTGTCCTCCTTTAACATTGATCATAAAATACCCGCCATCGCGTTGAAACCCGAATGCGCTGACGTATCACTGTAGTATCGGGTATGATGCAGCGGCCTTCGACATGCCGAAATCTTGTACTGACACTGGATACACAAGAGGTTTTTAACGTTCCCCTACAAATGCAAGTCCACTTCGTTTAAGTTCAACTGTTACTGGTGGTGAACTTAATTACTTGCCAAAAACACAACTATGTTTATTGTGCGTTTAATTACTGTGTGGTTGTCATGATTAATCCTAGTAATGTATACCAACAGTTCTGGTCGTTTCATTGTTGAACTGAACATTCGTTTCTCACGCACGTAAGTTAGGTAAATTTAGGATTTAGTGAGATATAGTACATGATAAACCTTCAACAATCTATGCATATTTATTTCCATTAATTTCATGGAAGAAGCTGCTGAGGCGTCCGCGTGACCTTGCTGTACACATTTTGTACCATTTCTCTACTGGTTCTGTATGATTACAGCACGTAGAAATCATATTCGCTTGATTTGAAATATATGCCGCACCATTAGACAAACTCATTCCTGGGCATAAAATGGAGTTAAACAGACGTTGGATAAAATACAGAGTGGTGAAAAGATTGGCAACTAGCTTTAAATTGATAAAAATGAAATGAAAGCTGCTCATAAAACGAAAGTGTGAATCGATCGACTCATGCAATAGTTGCGTATAACGTTCTGTAGAGGAAGGAAGGGAAACATTCATACAGTCGAAGTTGAGTCTAGTGGCAGACTTCGGTTTATTAGTAGAATGCTAGGAAAATGAAATCATTCTACAAATGATATTGCTCACACATAACTTATGCGCCCAATTCTAGAATATTTCTCAAGCGTGTGGGACACATGTCAAACAGTACTACCAAATGGTTCAAATGGCTCTGAGCACAATGGGACTTAACATCTGAAGTCATCATCCCAAAGAATTTAGAACTACTTAAACCTAAGTAACCTAAGGACGTCACACACATCCCTGCACGACGCAGGATTCGAACCTGCGACCGTAGCGGTCGTGCGGTTCCACACTGAAGCGCTTAGAACCTCTCGGCCATAGCAATAACGAGTAGATATTGAATGTGTACTGAGAAGAGGCTATGAATGGCCACAGGTTTGTTTGATCCGTGTGAATCTGCCACAGAGATGTGGAAGGCAGGATGGACATGAACCATACCGCGTACTTGTTCAGAGTGCGGGCAGGAAGGGCATGCACGCTTGAATGCCTGCAGCGATGCCTCGTCCAGATACCACGTGCAGACACGACGCCAACATCGCAACCAACAACGCTACCTGTTACATACGTTAAGGCAGCGAGGAACACGGCGCACGCAGATGTTGTTCCGTTCCAGTTACCGACCCCCACGGGCCCGGTTTTCGCGCCCACGACGACGCAGCCTCCATCGTAACCATCGCCGTGCCCGACAGCAGCGACCACATTTGTACTGAACCGTGTGAGGAAGGAGAGCACTAGAAGATGGTTACACGTAGCAGGAGGATAAGGAAAATCCATCTGCGGGCCGGGCTTTGGATCTCACTCCACCGGTTCCTGGTTCGCTGCTGGCAAAGTCGGCTCAAGGACAAAGCCATGATGACGATGCTCGATTGACGGCGAGCCCCCTGGCGGTTTTGCGACTAAGACATCACATGAATGTCGTGCGTCGCCGAACGTAGCGCCCCTCAAGCTTGGTGATAGGACGTCCGAGACGGAGAAAGAAAGAATGACATGAGTCTCTAGCGACAATCAGATGACCGCACCGGCGTCGGACGGACATCTTGTCTCAGACGATCAATAATATATACGGTGCGGTGGGCAGAGACGGTCGGACGGACGATATGGAGCTTACTGCCTTAAACGATTGCAGGATACGTCATCGTACTATCAAATGACTCAGGTGTCTAGGATAGGTACAGTCAATGTCAACGGCGTTAGTTCCACGATCAAAACCCATTTGTTAAAGGACATGATTCGGGTGGCGGGCGTAGACATCACGTTCCTTCAAAATGGCCGACCGAGGTGGCCGAGCGTTTCTAGACGCTACAGCCGGGAACCGCGCGATCGCTACAGTCGCAGGTTCGAATCCTGCCTCGGGCATGGATGTGTGTGATGTCCTTAGGTTACTTAGTTTTAAGTAGTTCTAAGTTCTAGGGGGCTGATGACCTCAGAAGTTAAGTCCCATAGTGCTCAGAGCCATTTGAACCATTTTTTCCTCCAAGCTGTAGGGATCTGTTTTGCGCCTGGATGTTTATAGATTCGCGTCTTACGTTAACCCAACCTCCGACTTTGGTGGTCGTACGGCCATACTACTACTCTATGGCATCGAACGTACGGATATTCAGTATTTGCCATCAGCGAGGGGCATTGTTCTGACCATCAGCGCAGTCCCCCTCGTGAATCTGTATGACCCGCCTGGTACTGCGGAGCGTCTAGAGTGAACAGTCTATTTTTACACTAAGGTAGTTCCGTTGTTTTAAGGCACTACAGGGCACTTCGTGGTGGGCGGGGACTTTAACAGCGTCTTACGCCCTGAGGATCAGATTCCTCACCATGTCCCATGTCCAGCCCTTCATTCTAGGGATCTCGCTTTGTATGATACATGGACACTAATCCACGGTGACCGACGCGGATATACACACTTCACCAGACACTCAGTCAACAGGTGGGATACGATTTACGTCTTCCGGGGTCTTCGTGCTGAGCTGCGGCCCACTTCTTTCACCTAACATCAGGGCTTCATGTGCACCTTGACTGTGTCACGACAACAGACGAGCCGTAGTAGAGAATCTTGGACTTCAACATTCTCCAGGAAGACGCTTGCGTGTAGCCGTCACTGTTACCTGGCACAAATGTGAGCGGCGGCGTCATACCTATCATTCCACAACACAATAGTGAACATACTGCGCCAAACCAGCTCTTCGACGAACGCTTATGGCGTATGGACGAGACAGGCCGCTTTGGCTCCGATCGACCTCTGAGTTTAACTACACGGTCTTGCAAGAAGTAGCGTCCCAACAACCATCGCCAGAGCGCCAAATGGCCGTCCACCGAACACAGGCACGGCATCTGCAGATCATGGCTGCGGGTTGGACGGCATGCGGGTTCGAGCGAGACTGCAAGATTTCATCCCAGAGGAACGTGCCTCTCTTTATCCTATCTTCAGAGAACGGAGACATCGTAAGAGGCGACACACCACGGCAGTTATTTCTGTGGACGGCCAACGCACAGAGACACACAGCGCCATCGCGTGGCCTCACAGATTATTACCGCACTTTCTATCAAGCAGATCAAAGGCATGACAATCACATTGAGGACGTCCTGCACAGCCTGCCACCTGAAAGGTGACGCCACATTCTTGGAGGCCGTCACGTGAGAAGTAATGCGCTTGGCTCTCTCGAGGGGGAAGAGAAACAAATCCCCTGGACCTGATGGTCTTCCGCTTGGTACACTGATTCAGGAGGTAGTGCCTCAATCCTTCCAGCCACTGAGTACTGTAGGGCATTTCACGCCAGCGTCACCTTCGCACCTATCTGGTCGACATGGGTTATATGTTGGATGTTTTACCGACCACCTAGAACCAAGGACTTCGACTGCTACTTTCAACGGACGCTGCTTGCTAATGTGGTTGAGCGTCGCCATTCGGCGGTTGGCTGGAGGCGGGTGTGGAGTAACATACTATCGCCTTTCCATCCCACCAAGGTCAGGGCGCTGTGGTATGTGATAACGACTGAAAAATTCCCCTACCGACAACGCTTACACATGACACATCTTGCCGAGGATCCTCTCTCCCGCAGATGCGCCGCTGTCGACACCAACATGCACCGTTTCATTTATGGTACAGCTGCCGACTGCTGGCTCCTCACACGGCGCATGTTGGCATTGTTGCTGTGACGGACGCCTCAGTCGGTGGAGCCCACCGAGCTGATCCATCCCGACTTCACTCACTTCCCTGCAATGCTTCACAACGCCACGATGTGGATTAAAGGTACGGCATTGTCATACTTCTTTAGTGAGAGCATTGCAAGGTTCTTACATTTTTGGAATTATTTAACGAGCAACTACACTGTTTTACAGCTCAAATTGTCGTATGGTTTGCTCTTTGCGATTTACTTGGGGCCGCTGTTTACTCACCCTCCTGACTATTGAGGTGTGCTGCATGTGAGACGAGACTGAGAGATAGCACATGATGGACTGATGAGAGACATCAGTGCTAATTATAGGGTGTTTCACCCTCACTGAACGAGACGACGACCATGACATCCCGCTGTCGGGCTGCTGTTGACACCCCCGAAAGAAGATTAAGGAAAAAAAAACATAATTACAATTAAGAACATAGCAAAAGAACTGAAAAACAAATAAAATATAAGGAAAATATTGCACCCCTTCTTTTACCCTACCCTTTTTTAAATCAAACATTCAGAGGCATATTTAATTTTTGTTCGTGGGCGGAGCATGAAGTGGTGGTAAACAACTGTCCTAGTTAGCTTTTAGGGTCTAAGTTTCGATGGCACTACCTTTGTGTTTTTAGGTTAGATAGATTTTTGGGGGTAGCGTGAGTGATAGTTGCCAACGCCTGAATGTAAGAATAAAAAAAAATATATTTAAAAGAGAAAGGGCGCTTTCTGGACTCGCGTAGGCGCGCCAGCCCCGAATCAAATCCACGCGGCGGATTAATGACGATAAAAAAAAGGGTGAAAGCATCTGCGTAGCAAGCAGGAGACCCTTTCCAGGACAGATTTTCAACTTTCCCCATTGATTGAATCAATGCCCACTCGCAGCTAATGTCTGTAAGTCGGTTGTATTGTAAGATCATTATATCGAAGGTCGGAGTCAAGATGTGTGGAAACCAATTTCGTCAACATAATAAATGCCAAGTGCGTGGAAATAAGAAACAAACTGTTATAAGCCGGCCGGAGTGGCCGTGCGTTTCTAGGCGCTACCGTCCGGAACCGCGTGACCGCTACGGTCGCAGGTTCGAATCCTGCCTCGGGCATGGATGTGTGTGATGTCCTTAGGTTAGTTAGGTTTAAGTAGTTCTAAGTTCTAGGGGACTGATAACCACAGCAGTTAAGTCCCATAGTGCTCAGAGCCAAATTGTTATAGACCAGAAAAGTTACTATTACCAACGCAGATGTCCCAAGAAATTTCTCCAGACGTAGGAGAGAGGACTGTAAACGGCAATTTGGCACAGCAGCCAATAAACCCATTCAATCCCGATTCGTAAAGTTGGTTACAAACGAATTAATGTGTTAAATGTTCGACGTTAAGCATGCAAGCGGTATTAGGTTTAGAAAACCTTTCGAATTACAGGATGTTTAAAGCTTGTTGGAAGTGGCTAAGAACTCCCATTGTGAAAGAGTATATACTGGGTAACTTCCGTTTCTTTTACGAAAAGCTATTTTTGATGAACGACAGTGTTTGTAACGTCTTTTCCACTGAGTTTTATGCCGTACGCTGATGTAATTTTGTAGATCCATTCAGTGGTATGTGTGGACACTGTCTGCAAAATGTGTTGCGAATGGATTTAGCAGTATATAAATAATGAACTGAAATGTCGTGCCTGATGCTGAAGTCTACTCACAAACAGTGAAAATGTTGTAGACGATAAGCTTCTTTGCTTTGTTTATTTTGCGGGAGGTGTCAACGATAATATGTTTCAAAAATAATTTAAATTTAAAGGTTGTTGGAATTCATTCTCAAATATGGATATGTATGGGTAATTTCCGCGCCATGTGTTACGCTGCCTCGTGACCTATACACAGTCCCTACCTCAAGTACTTGGCTTTTATGTTAAACCTTTATCGTAAGACTGTAACTCTTAACGAGTAAATATGAAAGCATTTCAATTTTTTACATTCGGTCAGTAACTGCAGTACTGGCCCGGAAATAAGGTGCTGCCACTTATAAAAAATAAAAAAATTTCACAAAAATAGGCCGCATACTGATTGATGGGAGAAAAATTACAACTAATTTGTTTGTACTTAATATGTAATATGTATGTATGTACGGTATACTTTTTTTTACCATTTGATACAACATTTCGGCAAAATATTATGACTTAATTATCGTTGTCACTGTCAGTACCGGTATTCACTTCATGACTCTCACTCTTATTCTTGTCACTCTCTTAATCCTCTTCCCACAGCACGTGACCTTCATTGCCATCCAGCGCATTAGATATCCAGAATTTCTTGAAACTCTTCATGATGGACCCTGATGATACTGACGATCATGAAGCAATAATCTACTCTCAAAAAAGAGTGACTGACGGACTTTTAATCTTACTGAACTATGTAAGGACATGATCTTCTTCCCAGAGGCAATGTGAATACACTTTTGGGAGGTTGTCCTTGAACAGCCTATTTATGGCCACATCTAGTACCTGTAGTTTTGAAATCATTCCTCCAGGTATTACTATAAGATCTGTCTTTTGTTCAGCAAGTTTATCTTTTACTTCAGCAGTCAGATATCCATTAAGAGCATACAAAAGTAAAATGGCTCTCTTAGTGCCCCAGGTATGTGATTCCAACCAGTAGACAAACAGTCAACCATCGGCTGCCTTTTCATCCTGCCGTTTTCTTGGAAGTGAATCACTAAACCCAAAGGGTATATTTCTTTGGCCTTCGTTGTCTTTTTCAGTACGAGATAAGAAGGTAGCTTCCTCCACTTCCTCCATTCGCTGCAACAGCTAAATTCACAATTATTCTATTTCTCTTTTCATTCTGGTTTCCCCTCAAAGAGATAGTTTTTGCTCCTTTCCTGACTACTGCCATATTGTTCGGCATAATAAAAAGTTTCGACCTCCCTTCGGCGCTGTCAGTCTGATGAAAAGGGTAAGAGTGAATCTGTCGCATCTGGAAGACGTAACGCTGGAAGTTGACCAGCTTTTCATTCAAATCTGCTGGCATTCTCTGCGCTAGTGTAGCAATTCGTCGGAGACCAAGGCAATTTTTCCGGATAAACCGACGACACCGACCAATAGTCTCACGAATTTCCCGTTTTTGGTACACTTCAGATTTCTGCGATGGTTTCTCGTGAGATACGCATTCCATCCTTCCTCTTTTTCACTTAGGAAAGAGCCTTAGCGTCAGGATCCGGATGCCAGACGCATTTCAGTCCCCTGAACGATTTTCTCGTCGAAACAGCCTTCTTCTGTTTTCCTTCTGAAGCAGCCCAACGTCGCACATTAAATACGTTGAGCCCATACTTTTCTCCGACCTCTTCGATGGTTTTGGTTGCAGCAAAACGCACAACTGTAAGTTTGAAGTTTGCAATGTACCTACGCCGAATTTCTTAGTTTGATGATGTTTTGTAATCTACATGGTCGTTCATATCATCATAAATCAGGCTCTGTTAACCAGTATCCAACGTAAATTGAACTACGCACTAGCGAAACAATACTGGTAGACGTAAACAGTTAACAGAATGGGTAAAAGTTTGCATTGTTGCGTATTAAAATGCTTTGTCGTCAATTTCGGCTTTTGACGCTCGTTGTATTGTTGCAGATGAGTTTAATTTTTGTACATAAATTGTTTGTAAAAAGATAAGGTAGAGAATATAAGTCGCGACCTAAATTCTCGAGGGTGAAATATGGATAAAAAGTGCGACTTGTTTTCGGATTAATATGGTGTGTGAAATACTGAAAATTAAATTTTTATTGCCTCTTGAATCTGTAAGACAGGTATCCAGCGACTAGGGTAGCGCACCATGAACCGGATTAGCCGTTTAGTAATAGGTCTACAGCCATGAACCTGACTAACCGTTTGATAATACAGCCATAGTATTGCGTCACTACAGTGAGTCCCGTTATGCTGCAACTGACTAAAACAGATAGTCAGCGGTTTCTTGGGAAATTCCTTGTAGAAGTGTACGAAAATTCTGTAGTGAATCTGTGAGGGGGGAGGTGAGAGCGTGACGGATAACTTAACGTACCGCTCTTACCAGCCTTTGCTGACGTCTATGATTGCTAGTGAACAGCGTCCTGTAATTATGTTTGATTAAAGTATTAATCTTACACATTTCACTTAAAACTTCCGGGCTGACGGCAGTGGTAGGTAACTTCCCCTAACGTTTCGTCTGCGGCTACGTGAAACATACTAAGGGGATAAGCGGCGAACTGCGATCAGAACTCGAGGGAGCGCCAAATAGAATAGAGAGTACCACATTGTATGACGCTGGCTAGGAATCTCTCGTAGTGCCAACATTCTCGACAAAAAGTAATCGATCGTCAATCTGTCGCTACTAAGTCGACATTTATGTTTTATCTCTTTTGTCAAAATTCTTAAGTTGCTTATAAATCTCAATAGCGGCTCTAAACACACGACCGTGATAGTTCGATGTTTCCGACATGACGCTCGTCTCACTGAATTTAAATTCATGTTTACCCTCATTGTGCACATGTTCTTCTACAGCTGATTAATTCGTATGCCCCAGACGCCATTTCTTCTTCTGTTCAACTAATCGGGTATTAACACTTCTTTTCGTAGTACCAGTACCAACGTTAGGGGAAAGTGTTACGTAACGACCACGACCGGTCAGCTCGGAAGCTGTTAGTCACGTTAATACCTGCCACTTAAATCGTATACACACATCAAAAAAAGTTTTGCCTCACCCCGGTTTCCAGAACTCCTGAAGATAGACGTTGACTGTGGATATTGTATCACAGACATTTGACTGTTCAGAGATGTCGCTAAATCCTCCCAAAGATGTAAACAACCATGCATGAGCAGCACCTATTAGACGGAGGCGGTCCAACAGCCGAATAGTTCCAGTAATTCCACCACGAAGGAGGTACACGGCTCGTGTTGTCTGTAGTACAGCCATGCCTAGACGGTAAATACCGCTGATCGTCATCATTGTTACTTTGTGCCAGGAAGGACTCTCAACAAGGGAAGGGTCCAGGCGTGTCGTATGTTGTCCGGACATGGAGGAGACACAGAGAGATAGGAACTGTCGATGACATGCCTCGCTCAGGCCACCCAAGCGTTACTACTGCAGTTAATGCCCGCTAACTACATTTTATGGCTCGGAGGAATCATGACAGCAACGCCACAATGTTGAATAATGCTTATCGTACAGCCACAGGACGTCGTGTTACGACTCAAATCGTGCGCAATAGGCTGCATGATGAGCAACTTTACCTCCGACGTCCATGGCGAGGTCCATCTTTGCAACCACGACACCATGCAGCGTGGTACCGACGGTCCCAACAATAAGCCGAAGGAACGCTCAGGGTTTTCACCACGTTCTCTTCACCGATGAGTGTCACATATGCCAGATTTCGTCGGAGACGTGTTTGGAGGTAACCCGGTCAGGCTGAACGCCGTAGGAAAACTGTCCAGTGAGTGCAGCAAGGTGGAGGTTCCCTGCTGTTTTGGGATGGCGTTATGTGGGGCTGACGTAAGCCTCTGGTGGCCATGGAAGGCGCCGTAACGGCTGTACGATACATGAATGCCGTCCTCCGACTGACAGTGCAAGCATATCGCTTGACTAGAGTGACCAGCATGTTTTCCAAACATAAACCCTATCGAACATGCCTGGGATGGATTGAAAAGGTCTGTTTATGGACGATGTGACCCACCAACCACTCTGACTGATCCACGCTGAATCTCCGTTGAGGACTGGGACCGTCTGGACCAACAGTACCTTGATGAACTTGTGTACACCGTTCCTCACAAGCGTCTTCTAAACAAACTGCGTGCCTATGGAAAATCGCCTCAGTTGTGCTACTGGGTAAGTGATTTCCTGTCAGAAACGTCACATTTCGTAGTAACAGACGGAAAGTCATCGAGTGAAACATAAGTAATATCCGGCGTTCCCCAAGGAAGTGTTATAGGCCCTCTATTTTTCCTGATCTATATTAACGTCATAGGAGACACTCTGAGTAGCCCTCTTAGATTATTTGCAGATGACGCTGTCATTTACCGTCTTGTAAAGTCATCAGATGACCAAAACGAATTGCAATATGATTTAGATATCTGTGTGGTGCGAAATGTGGCAGTTGATCCTGAATAAAGAAAAATCCGCTAAATTTCGATTAAGCTGTAAGACACACAAATTTGAAGGCTGTAAATTCAACTAAATACTTAGGGATTACAATTACAAGTGACCGAAATTGGAACTATCACATAGATAATGTTATGGGTAGAGGAAATCAAAGATTGTGATTCATTGGATGAACACTTATAAGGTGAAACAGATCTACTAAAGAGACTGCTTACACCACACTTGTCCGCCAAGTTCTGGATTTTTTTTTTTTTTAAATCTTTATTGACCAATTATTATAATGATACAATTTAACCTACTACCTAAATACATTAGTAGGTCCTATTTTTAACTATTACAATTTCTATCTGCAGCTATTGTATTAAACAGGTATCTACGATGATCCTTTACCATTATGGGGTTAGTCTACTATGCTATCCTATGTTATTATTTTGGTGTTACTTTTAGTCTATCTACTGTTAATTATGATACTACTTGTGGATGGTTGTTATTAATACTATTAAAAGTACACTACCTGCAGCGTTACAAGTGTGCCAGCCTGGATATAAACCAAATTGTTGGCTGTTCCCACTAAGCTAATCCTAGTGGGAGTGCCCCTGGCACTAGGCTGGCCGGTGACATGTCGCTGCAATTCTATGCTATTTCTATTTCCTGGTTTAACCTACAACTAACCTTACATCTAATGTCATATTCGGTGAGTGGTCTTGTTCCGGTATTGATGTACTGCCCCCCCTACCTATTCCGAAAACCTGGCGGGTTCCAGCCGTGAGGCGGCTGGCCAAGTCCAAGTCCCGGCGGAACTGGGGAGGTGTACTTGACAAGTCTGGTAATTATTTATTGATTGTTTCGTAAATATTCTTTGAGGGCTTTACCTGAGATTACGTCCGCTAGATTATTTACAATGTTAAAGGTATTTTCATGCCTGAGCAAGTGGTACGTGTTGTTATTTGGCAGTTGTTCACGTAAGTGGTGTGCAACTGCCAAATAACAACACGTACCACTTGCTCAGGCGTGAAAATACCTTTAAGTTCTGGAGTTTTCTGTGCGGTGTGCGATCGGCATCATTTGGGACTGACAGATGACATCGAAAAAGTTCAAAGAAAGGCGACTCGTTTTGTATTATCACCAATTAGGGGAGATAGTGCTACAGACATGATACGTGAATTGGAGTGGCAATCATTAAAATAAAGGCGTTTTTCGTTGCGACGGGATCTTCTCATAAAATTACAATCATCAATTTTCTCCTCCGATTGTGAAAACATTCTGTTGGCACCTACCTACATAGGGGGAAATAGTCACCACGATAAAATAAGAGAAATCAGGGCTCGCACAGAAAAATGTAAGTGCTCGTTTTTCCAGTGCGCCGTTTGAGAATGGAACGCTAGACAGCTTGAAGGTAGTTCATTGAACCCCCTGCGAGACAATTAATTGTGAATATCAGATTAATCACGTACATGTAGATGTGGATAGTATGCCACGACGAATCGCCGTTGATGAGTGGGACAATCTGGACCAACAGCGAGTGCCTTGATGAACTTGTGGATAGTATTCCACTACGAATACAGGCATGCGTCAATGCAAGAGGACGTTCTCCTGGGTATTAGAGGTACCGGTGTGTACAGCAGTCTAGACCTCCACCTCTGAAGGTCTCGCTGTAAGGTGGTACAGCATGAAATGTGTGGTTTTCATCAGCAACAAAAGGGCGGAAATGATGTTTATGTTAATATCTATCCCAATTTTGTATGCAGGTTCCAAAACTGTCTGATCCGAGGTGATGCAAAGCTTTTTTGGATTTGTGTATTTGTGGTGTCTATCCTTTCGGACATACCCAAGAGAACAGGGAATATGTGTGCTTGAGGAGAGGACGGCAATGATATCTTCAGTGCAGACGCGCACCAGGCGCGACCTCTTACGTTAATCGGTGAAGTGCCGCGGATAACGAGGATAAAGGATCAGGATTTCTTCATTAGTATTGTGTGAATAAGTTGGGAATTGGGATCAGAGGGGAGGCGTGCTCGGGTAGTCCGTGCAGTTGCGATGAGCACTGTGTCAGGATGGCGCAGTGGTAATCGCATTCGCCCAGTAAGTGGACTGACGTGAGACACCAACGGTAATTACAGGGTATTTAGCCCACAACGAACGGGAAGACGACTTAGACACCCTGCAACAATGTGGCTGTTGCAGGCACCCACTGAAAAAGTGAAAAAGAATACAAAATTTTGAACAAAATAAAAATAAATAAAGCAATCTACTTTTTCCTTTCTCCTTTTCCAGGAACAATCGGAGACGTATTTCACGAGTGGAGCTGGAAGTGGTGGCAAAAATCAGTCCTAGTTAGCTTTTAGCGACAGAGTGGGGGTAAATTTGGATAATGTTTTTTCTTATAGGTTAGATAGGTTTTGGTGGTTGTACGGATGATAGTGGCTGTAGCTTGAAGTGGAAGAGGTCTGGAAAAAAAGCGTAGTGTGAAGAGAAACCATGTTACAATCCAGAGATTAGGTCGGTGTAGGGTTCAAAACAAGGTTGGTAGAACATTTAAAAAAAAGGCCGGTAAAAAACAGTAAGCGGGAGACCCAGTTTCGCATCCTAGTCTGGCATCGATTTTCAACTTTCCCCCTTGATATATTAAGTCTCAGATATTGTTCTCTATTGTTTGTCACTAGAATAAATTATTGGGTTCTGTATGGCTGTGACAGAGGTGTAGTATTCTAGTGTTGATCTAATTTAGAGTGTTGTCAATAATGATTTCTAACGTTTCCAGAGCCATGTCTATATTTTTACTCATATTTGTCAGAAATGTGTCACGGTATTTCGGCAGTAACGTTTTGTTACAACCTACATGGCGTTATGTTTTCGTCGACGACACTCTGCGTCCTTTCGCTCACGTTGATGTAAGTAATGCAGTGACTCGCTTTGTTGCTTGCGACAAAACGTCTCTAACATCAACGTAGAGCCGTTAGGCTACGACACAAAAGGTCGCCAACTTTTGTTTCGCGCACAGTGTGGGAGACTGCGCAGGCAAATTGCCCACAAGGCAGAGGAGTCACAACACATACCTGCGTACCGTGCTGCCACCGACGCTGATAAAGCTGAACAGCTGGCCTTACTGACTGCGTAAACAGCGCGTCCTTCCAGCTGCTTGCGAACGACATTCACCGCCCCCTCCACACATTAGCACAATGATTCCTCTTTTACTGCTTTTGGCCTACCTGCTGCTGGCTGGCAGCCCCTCCTCCTTCTACCCCTCACCACTTCAACAGAGAAAGGGGTGTGGTATTCAGTCGTCCGCGTAATATCAAGATAATGCGCCGACACGAAAATGCTTTCTCACGCTTGCATTCACAAAAGTTATTCACAACGACACCAATGAACTTTATCCATGAGTAATATTTACTCGCTAAACATAGACGAAGCATGAACTTTTCCCTGAGTTTGAGTGCAGTTTCTCGGGTAACCACCTACCAACAGAAGTGCTGCCTTTCCACCACGTGTCCGTACTGTAGCAACCACACATTTGTGCTACTCCCATGTTTTAACGTTAGTGTCACTACACACTCCTTAATACAGTCCTCTCTTTTGCTGTGTATTGTTCTCCCTCCTGTCCCACATGGATTATCCTCGAATTCACGTCCGCAGCTCGTGGTCGTGCGGTAGTGTTCTCGCTTCCCGCGCCCGGGTTCCCGGGTTCGATTCCGGCGGGTTCAGGGATTTTCTCTGCCTCGTGATGACTGGGTTTTGTGTGATGTCCTTAGGTTAGTTAGGTTTAGGTAGTTGTAAGTTCTAGGGGACTGATGAGCATAGATGTTAAGTCCCATAGTTCTCAGAGCTATTTGAACCATTTGAACCTCGAATTCACGAATAAACAAAAAATTCTACTCGAGCAAAGTCGCACTTCCCGCCAGGTTTTCAGTCCTGGAATGCTCCCTAATCAACACCAAACGAATTTGATGCGTAAACCTGCGGGAATTAAGCTATACCCAAACGTTGTCTTCTGGTAACATTTCGGCATGTAAACCGTTCAGTCACCTTCGAAGCAAGCCGTAAAGACTGACAGTAAAGCACTTCCCACATCCTCATATGCCGATCCAATTGTGCAAACGTGCGAGAAAGATCGTAGGGAAGAAGCACCACTAAGAGATATATGCCACCGTGACGCCCAATGTCGAGGACGTTAGTTCATAAAATCTGGTCGCCAGGGGAACAATTCTGCTATCAATAAAAAAGGTTATTAACAGTGGAGACGCCACATTTTATCAAGATGAGTCAGGATCACTATTAATTAAATATTGCGCCAAACATATTTCAACGGCTTCCCCGAAAACAGAATCACAGAGGATAAAATTTGGGCTTATACTTTTCGACCATGGCAGCTTTATAACTCTGTGAACATTCATGGTTGTGTCTGTTTGTTCTACATCGTGTCTCCCTACCACTTTCGCGCAACGACGATCTGAGCGTGTTTTTTAGGGAATTGACTAGTTTGAACCTGGGACCTGTTGCTGGTAAGGAGACGCCAGATCACACATGACATGTAGAATTTAGAAGAGTTCAGTGAGACTAGCGATGATATAACCAAATACTTAATGATTTCAGCGTCAGTTCCACTGCACTCCCTGTAAACGAATCTTAATACTAACTAAATTTAGTGGAAGGGGTTCAAGGCTTTCCTATTATTAGTTAGCTGGTCAAATAACGTCGAAAAATCAGTTACGTTTACCACTGGAAATTTTATTCTACTCACAAAACATTGTTTATAAATTTCACTATTGAAAAAAGGAAGTGTTTTAATACAGGATGGTAAAAACCAACTGTCTTCAACAAAAATGTGAAACGAATAATACCTGAATGGGTTTCCAAGTTCTACAATAGATCGAAGGATGACCTATGCCATATCACATCTATAATCTAGGTTTAAGTTTCACAAAAGAGAAAACTGTCAATATGATCTACAGTGACTCTCAATTATCTTTTATTACTTATCTAACTTGTCGTAAATTACAGTGGCTGATGTGGCTTCTCAATAATTATATAACAGAGAAATCATTGCGTTTCAGATTTTTACTTCAAGTGGCAAATGTGAACACCATGAGCTTTAAGTTACGATCGACACTAGTATTAAGCAAAGAAAAGGGGGTGTAACAGATGAGAATTCTGCAGTTCCGAGTGAAGCCTTATGCGCTCAAAAATGCGGCATCGCGTGCGTTCATTACCTTGTCGGTATTTAGGAAGCGTCAGGGCGGCGGGCAGCACAGCTCCGCTCACCTCGCCACCTCGGAACTAACTCCTCTCATAACTTCCCCTTACTACCATTTATCGAAGTTGGTTTAAAAAAAAAAAAAAAACTATCTGGCTGTGTTTTCAACTGACCAATCAGGGTCTCAATGTTAACCTTAAGCTCCGCCTACAAAAATCCTTTCTATCCAATGAGAAACGTTATACTTTTGGTGGTGGGGCAATGTTTTTAAAGTTTGCAACGTAACAGAGACACGAAAAAGTCTCATGCTAAAACTTGTAGCTGGTGAGGTCCGTTTAGCGTTATCGTAAGATCTATACTGTTCTTCTGGAGGACTCTATCTTTTAACATGGGCTGGGCTGTGGTCCTAACGTAACAGTGACGCGAAAAAGTCTCACGCTAAAACTTGCAGGTGGTGTGGCCCTAGTGGTTAGCTGGCGACGTGGGTGTCCAGTCTGTCCCTTATCGTAGGGCCTTCTAGCTTAACAGGGTTCTGCTCTTGGCTTTTGTTCTCGTTTCTCCCCTCGGAACTGCGTCTGTCTCATGGTGGGAAGGTGTGACACGCATTTAGGCATTCTTGTGTTAGTCTGTGGTATTCCATTTGCTCAGTCGCTACTCATATTACTTTGGTTAATTTAATGTCACGATTCATTCAGAGCTATGTGACATACTACTGGATTTGCTTATTATGTCAGGTTTTTCATGGAAGGTGTTGGATTTGCCTGACACCTTACATGTCACCACCCTTCAAACTTAATTTTTGCACTGAATTTAAGCAATGATTGAATCGTTGTCTAAGTCAGTCAACAATTTTCTAATTTATCGAAATTTTGTTGCATACTGTTCAGCCACGTTACTCTGTTCTATACTATTTTGTATTACTAATTTATATTTTTATATTCTTCCATATTATAATTAAAAATAACAAGAGAAGAGTATTTTTATCCTATTATTATTTTTTTATTATTTCCTTTCTTTATTTAAGTGTGAAGTTTTTCTTTTAAGAAGTTTGTTATCGGAAGTGAGGAGTCATTCGCATCGATTTTCTTAGAAATATTGTTTTTATAAATGTAGTAATTAAATATCTATTCCTAACACATTTTCTAAATATCATGTACAAGTAAAATGTTTTTGTTTCTAGACACTCATTTCAACATTGTTACACTAACAAATAAGAATTATTTCCAAGAATTGCTTTGACAAATAAATATACATACACAAGTATTGAGATATTATCCTAAAAAATCGTACAAATGTTTAAAAAGAAAGCAAAACATCCAACAAGATAATTTTTTATTCTTTGTTTTTATAAGGAGAAAATTAGTAAAATATTGTTATTCTTTTATTTTTGTGAGGAGAAAATAAGTGGCATATTGTTTCTTTATATACTGTCCATTTCAGAACTAATGACTTATTTTTATCGATAGTCTATTTTTTACTTAAGTCCATAGTCAATGACTGTTATTTTTTAATTTATTAGCTGTCTGGTGTGCTTAACTTATTTAGTTTTTCACATGTTTCTTTTACACAATTCCTACATCACATAATTTGATTTCACACATTCACACAATCCTATGAATGTTTAAGCATGAGGTTGGCGAATGTTTCTGCACGAAGGTGATAGACTTGAGCGAAATGGATGTGGGCAAGTATTTGATGTACAGCTTCATTCGTCGTTCCTTGTTGGCTTTGCAAGTGTGTGTTGCTGTTGTGGAGGAAGGGAGCTGTGAGTGCAGAATCACATAGTTTACTGGGTTTCTATGCGTGAAAGTCATCGTTAGGTGTCGCTGGAAGCGGTCATTTTTCGTTGTAATATTTCGCAGACGTCTATTTTACAATAGGATAGGGATTTGGGAAGGTATGTCGTCTATTCTTCACCCATCTTCTTTCTTGGTCTCAATCTTACGAATCTTCAACTTCTGTTCTCCCTGCTTTTTCTCTGATTCTTACTTGTTCTTGGTTCTTCTCTAGGCAGGATATGGAAATATTTATTGATAACTAGTCACTTTGAAGTTCTCCTCCTAGTAACAGTTTGATAAATTGTTTGGGCGTGTCATTTTTTACTTTGTGGAAGTTCTTCTTCAGTTTCGTGCATCAGCGTGCTGTTTAATAGCAGTAGTGTGACTTTTACACATATTTTTTGCTAGCGGTGGCTTGCCCAAGCGGTCTTCTAGTCGGGCCGTTTTTTGCTCGCTCCGCTGTGTCGTGGGCGCTACGGGGTTTACGATCGGTGAATATCCCAGTGTCCCTGCACCGGTCCCTTCTGGCGCGTCTCTGCAGGGTTCTGCGTAGTGGGCTGATTTACTGCAAGGGCCCTCCGTTGGTCTCGCTTCTACCTTGTAAGAATCGTGTCTTGCTAATTACGTCCTTTTCTTTCTTGATACTTCTCACATTGCAACGTGTGGGTCGTTGCATCTCCTCCTTGCTGGAGTTTTTACAGTGGTTCTTACAAAAAGTTTTACTTATAATCATCTAACATATGTCTAGTACGTAAATTGTTTTGCGCCTTTTTAAAAAGCTTTACAAATTTCGGCGCCCTTTCCATGTTACAATTCTACTATATTTGGAGTCTTAACGTCTACTCAAGAATCCTCAAATTCGTTTTTTATTTTTGTGTAGTGTCGTGGTGTATAGCGTTTTAGTATTGCATGCTGTTAGACTATCTATGCTTTATCTCTTCACCTTAATCTATGGGACTATTGGTGTTATTATTGAAACTACTTTCTTTTTCCCACCTTCCTTTCTCTTCATTCTTCTTTCTCCTGACGATGTTATCTGCAACATAATCTTGCAATATTGTGCTGATTATTTACCAGTAATAAAATTAATCTTCAAACTTTTTGATATGGCACACATGGTGAAGTCCTAAGGTTTTGCCTGTTTTTGGGTTCATTAGTTCCACAGCATTATCATGAGCAATTCGACTAATTATGATAGGTCCTTTGTAAGCAGCGTAAAACTTAGGTATTTTGTGTTTCTGTTTGCTGGAGAAATGGTGTGTTTTTACAAATATTTTCTGGCCTACTGAGAATGTTCTTTTCATTGCTGTTCTATCTCCTCTTTCTTTTCTTTTAATGGCTGCCTTTCTGATGTTGGAGAGTGCTGTTGCTATGACTTGTTTGTGCTGTCTACGTGGTACAATAGGAAATCTAACATTTTCTCTGGTTATGTTTGGGGGTTCAATACTTTTAAGTACAGTAACTGGAGGTAGTAGTGTAGTGCTATGTGGCATTTCATTTATTACTTCTTGAAAATCTTTAAGGTATATATCCCAAGTGTTGTGTCTTTTGCCGGCATATAATCGGCATAAAGTGCCTATGTCCTTCATAGATCGTTCTGCTGGATTTACGCTAGGTTTGTACTTAGATATGTAAATGGGTTTTATTTTGTGTTGTTTTAACGTGTTCTGCCATTGCACTGATTTGTATTGTGGGCCATTATCAGAAATTATTCGTTCCACTCGACCTACTTGTCTGATAAAATCTTGTCTACATGCTTTACTTATAGCAAGACCTGTTGCCCGTTTTAATGGTGTCAAGGTAACATATTTAGAAGTAAGTTCCAAAACGACAAAAATGAAAATATATCCATTTTTTGTTCATGGGAGTGGCCCCATCAGATCTGTTGCAGCTATTTGTTTTAATCTTTTAGGGATTATTGAAAACGTAGGTGGTTTGGCTTGGAAAGTGACGTGTTTAGCCCTCATACATTTTTTGCATTTTACTAATTCTGTTCTAATTCGTCTTTCCATATTAGAAAAGTTGCGTGTTTGTTTTATTTTTAAAAAGCATTTCTTTGGTCCACAGTGGCCATTACTTAAATGTGTACCATATGTAGTTATTAATTAGTTCATCTGGGATATAAATTAACCATTCATTCGTTGCAACATTTCGTCTAAAAAATAAAACATTGTTTTTTTACGAGATAGTGCTGCCGAATGTCTGGAAAATCCTTACTTCTCCACTTGTGTTTGATTCCTAGTTTTCGGGATACTTGTCCTGTTCTTTGCCTATATTTTTCAATGCTGTCGTAATGTAATTTTCGAAAGGTACTTGTTTCATATAGTACATTATAAACTGGCCTTCTGCTGCTTCCAAACCTATGTTATTGGATGCGCCCTATGGACATCGTGATAAAGCCTCTGCTAATACATTCACTGGTCCTGATATGTGTGTAATAGTGAAGTCAAATTCTTGTAGTATTAACATCCATCTGGTTAACCTCCCATGAGTTAGTTTGGCGGATAACAGAAATTCAAATGCTTTGTGGTCAGTGTATACTTTTGTTTTTCTTCCGAATAGGAAGTATCGAAAACGTTGGAAGCCCGATAGAATAGCCAATGCTTCCAGCTCCGTGACTGAATAGTTTTTCTCACTTTTTGTGAGTACCCGACTGGCAAAGGCAATTGTTGTATATGATCTTAGCCCTGCCTTTTCGTATTCTTGGAATAAAACAACTCCTAAACTGTTTCGGCGCTATCAGTGGTCATACAAAAATTTTGTGTTAGATCAGGATGTGCTAAAATCGGTGCTGTTGTTAGTGCGATTTTCACTTTTAAAAATTCTTCATTGGCTTGTTGATCCCATAACCGTGGCGTGTTTTTTTCCAGTCAATGCACATAGGCGTGGTGTTGCGAGAGAGACGATCCAAATAAATTTTTTTATAGAATCCGGTGAGACCTACAAATCCTCTGAGAGTTTTCTTATTAAACGGAGTACAGAATTCTTTGATTGCCGTTAGTTTTTCTGGGTTTTCCCTTTGTCACAAATTATGTGTCCTCGAAATTTGACCTCTCGCCTTCCAAATTTGGATTTTGTTATATTTACTGTGACCCCATACTCTTTCATGATCTGTAAAAACTGAGTTAATGTGTCGTTGTGATTTTCCCAAGAGGGTTCTGCTATAATCACATCTTCAACATAACAACTAATTTTTTGTAAAATTTCGGGACTGAGTATAGTATTAAATCCCCTAATAAACGCTGCTGATGATATGTTTAAACCAAATGGCAATCGTTTAAACTGGTAACATCTACCGATTATGATAAATGCTGTAAATTTTCTACATTCTGGGGCCAATTCTATTCGCCACAAACTACTCCGTAAATTAATTGATGAAAATATCTTAGCACCGTGGAAGTTTTGTATTAATTCCTCTAATTTTTCTGTGCGATCTGTGTCAGCGATTATGATTGTGTTGATCTGTCTGGAATCAAACACTAACCTGATGCTCCCATCTCGTTTTTGTACAATATGGATCGGGCTGTTATATGTGGAGATAACTGGTTCAATAATATCGTCATCTAACATTTTAGATATCTCCTGGAATACTTTATTCCTGTAGCTTAATGGGACTGTATAGGGTGGCACTCTAAATTGTTTGTGCTGTTTTACTTCAAACTTGTACTGAAAGTGTTTAGTACTGCCAGTCTTAGATAAAAATACCTCTGCTTTATCTCGTAAAATACCCTCCAATTCTCTTTTACTGTGTTCCGAAATACCTTGAACTTCTTGCAATTTTTCGTTGATTTCTTTATGGACATCTAACATGAGTTGAGGCGATTCCCTCTTTTGTGCATACCATTCTAATTCTTCATCCTATTTATCTCGCGTCATTCTTAATTGTTTGTTTATAACAGGTATTTCATCTAATTTTAGCTTTTGCTCAAAGAGAAGTGTGACATTCCCGAATGTTACGGTACCTTTCCCCTTACCTATTATCGCTCTTCTCTCATTTAAAAAATCTACACCTATAATCAAATCTACAGTTAGTTTAGGTATAATCACGAAGTTGGCTTCGATCTTTTGACCTTGGCACGAAAGAGTTCACCTTGTTTGTCTCGTAACTACCGCAGCATTGTTTCTAATAGGACCTTTTACTTTAATTTTACGTGTTTTCAGAACTGGCAATTCCACATTGGCATTACACTACTTGAATAAAGTTTCGGAGATCGCAGTCAGTTCAATTCCGCTGTCAATTACAATATTAACTGGGATATGCTTTACCATGACCTTCACAATTGGTTAAATTTGAAAGGGTTGGTTCTGTTCTTCTTCTTCTTGCATCAACGAATCCTCCACTGAATCATACATGAGTCTTTTTAGGAATTTCCCTTGTGAATTCGAACTTTCTGTAGGATAAGCTTCGACTGCTACTTCTCTCTCTTTTATACCCTCTTCTCTATTTCTTCCTTCTTCTACGCTTTCTTCTACATCCTCTACTTTTTCCTCATCCTCGTCTATCTTCTCGTTCTTCGTCGCTACCTCCACATAATCGCATCTAAATGCTCTAATTATCGTTTCATAACTTCCTTCATTACATACGTTGGGTTGTGTGCCCACTTGTAACTTATTTTCAACTTCTGTCGACTGCTCATTATCCTCATTGAATTCGCTTTCCCTGGTTTCCATCTCAAATAGCTCCGCAATACTCATTACTTCGTCCTTTCCTCGTACATTCGTTGTGCATGCCTATGGTAATTCATCTTCCTCGTCAGTATTCTCCCAATTAATTTCGTTCCAACACAATATTGTTGTTTTCTTGTCTTCGTTTTCATCTGGTCCCTGCGGATTTGTTTCTTCCTCCATCTCTTCTCGTGATAAGATTTTTGCTTCTCTGTTCAAGGTGCTGCAATTGTCCTGGGTCGGTGCGTCATCCTCTTTGGCATCGGCACTTAGCTGTCAATTCGAACGTTTATCGGGGTTTTGTGGTCTTACCTCCACCTCTTCTATCTGTATTCGCTTTTCTTGTTCAGCTTGTTGATGGTGGTTTGTCTGTTGATAATTTCTCGGTCTATTGGTTCTCCAGTACCCGTTCCAGTTGTCTTTATTTCCTCTGTAATAGTTGTTGTTGTTCCTGGGTGGATTATAGTTATTGCCATATTCTCTTCTAAATCCATAACCGGTTCTTTGTTGAAATCTATTATCGTTTCTTGGTGCGAAGTTATCACGTGGTTCGTAATTATCGTTTCTTCGTACTGTGTCTTGTGTATTTCACTGCTTTTTGCTTTCGTTTACACGTGCACTTCGTCTTTTTCTTGCGTCATCTTCCGAAAATATGAACTCTAGTTCCCTTAGAATACCTTTAAATGCTTCGACGTCTTTGCCTCCGCGACCTACTAGTGATCGCTGGTATTTCAATGGTAGCTTCATCGCGCATAATTTAATCAACTCTCCGTCACTGTATGGTAAATCTAAGCATTGATTTTTGTTTGCCATTACTTCGAAAAATTTCACGGGACTCTTCTCTCCTGAATTTTCAAAATATGGGTTCCGTAATAATTCGTACTTCACACTGTTCTGTGCTTCGCTTGGACCAATATCGTGAGAGAAACTTCTCTCTGAAATCATCGGACGATCGGCATGTCGCTGCAACATTCTGCATGGTTTCTGCGACTCTTCCTGACATGTGTGCACATATAAAGTCTAATTTGTGTGCTAGCGTCCAGTGTTCTGGTAATCCTACTCGGAATTGATCAATAAAAGTTCGTGGATGTAATGAGTTTCCTTCTCGAAAGTGTTGAAATTTTCTGACTGTGAGGAAATGATCGTTGTCGTACTTCGTCATAGTTCCATATGAAATTCGTGATTCTTCACCACTTTTGTTTCTGATCATTTCTCCCGTCGTTCTTCCCTGTTGTGGTAGATCCATTGGATATTGTCCACTGTAACTTTCGCCTACCCTTGCGTAGTATCGTTGGAGTGGTACGCAGTAATTTTCTTCCATCGGTTGTGAACGTGTAGCTGAATGCATTGCACTGTACTTTCCGCGACCTGGCTTTCCATTGTCACGTATTGGTTGGGTATCTTGTCTGGCTAACCTTGCTGCTTCACTGCACGATCCAAACTGTCCTGAAATATACATTTGTGGTTCCGCATGTGTGTGTGATCACGTTTGTTCATCAAGAATATCGAAACGTGTTTGTTGCTGTGCAGGCTGTCTCATTCCACGTATGTTACTTTCCGCCTGTGATTGGAACCGCAAATGCGTAATATCTTCGTTAATTGCTTGTTTTTACGGTGCTGTTACAGATACGGATGTGGTTGCAGATTCAGTGCTTGTTCGATCCTGTTCAGTACGCTCTTCAATGGTTTGCAACAACTCTGTTCGCAATTTCTGAAATTGTCGCTTCGTTTGCGCTTCTATTTTGACTATACGATTATTATATCTTTTCACCGCTGCTTTTGTGATACGTTTGTGTAACGCACTGTTTTCAAAAATTTCACCCACTGTACCTGTTGCTTGTCTAGTAATTACGTTTATCTGTTTCTCTATTTTCTTGACTTCTCCCTGGGTGTTGTTACGTAATGTTTTGATCTCGTCCTGAATGTCATTACGCAATGTTTGTACGTCCGCTTGAACCTTGTCAATGTCTGTTCTCAATTGATTGTGACCTGTTATTAAGTTTCCTACCACTTCTCGAGATTCTTTTGCCTCGTCTTCAGTACGACTTACGTGTAACTGAATTTTTGTGTTTTGTTCTTTAATCTCACGCATTTGTCTCGTGGTTTCTGTATTCTGAATTTGTTGTATTATTTCGGCCAGATTGGTGAGTCCTATTGCGTTTTCCAGCGACGTCCTACGCTCTGTGTTTTCGCCCAAGTGTTGGTTCGCAACCGATTACATTGAACTGTGCTGTAGCACGTTTCTGCTCGCATTCATTGTCCTCTGTGGTGAGGGAGCTCTGATTACTTGTACTATGGGTTCTACGTATTCAAGACACAAGTTAGAATCCTCATCGACTGTCTCTCTACTTTCTTGCTCCTCTGTCGTATGCTGACCTAGGTTTTCTGTGCCTTGGCGTACATTATCCTCGTTATGGTGCGTTATATGTCCTATTTCTCGCGATACTGCATCGTCTGTTGTACTGTCCTCTATTCTCTGCCCATTTTCATGCTGGGTCTCTACCTCAATTCGGTCAAGGTCTCGATCTGCCATTGCAAATTTTTTGGAATCCCTTATTTTCTGTTTTAAAAGCAATTCACGCGCCCAACTCCGCGTCAACATGCTCTTATACGATCTCACGCGTTTCATAAACTTTTTGTTCACACGACTTGACAAACCATTCACTTACTTGTTGGGTCAGAACCAACTTTTCAACGATGTATACGCCACCTGCGCGCTTGCATTGCAGAGAAAACTTAATTGCAACAATATTAAAATTCATAACTTAATTATGCTATTGTCTCTGCTACAATGTCTCACTATTTATTGAATACTATATTACTATCTATCGCTGCAGCTACTGTTTTCGATTATGTATAACTTTAGAAAAAAAATATTATACGAAAATTTTTCAGCAGGATATTTTTCTGACCTAGTTAGGCATGTGGTCGACCTTCAATCATGGTGTTTTACTATCCTGGCAGGGTTGCCATTTTCTAACATTTATGGTGGTGTCTGTTTGTTATATATCGTGTCTCCCTACCACTTTCGCGCAACGACGCTCTGAGCGTGTTTTTTAGGGAATTGACTAGTTTGAACCTGGGACCTTTTGCTGGTAAGGAGACCCCAAATCACACATGACATGTGAAATTCAGAAAAGTTCAGTGAGACTAGCGATGATATAACCAAATACTTAATGATTTCAGCGTCAGCTCCACTGCACTCCCTGTAAAAGAATCTTAATACTAACTAAATTTAGTGGAAGGGGTTCAAGGCTTTCCTATTTTTAGTTAGCTGGTCAAATAAGGTCGAAAATTCAGTTACGTTTACCATTGGAAATTTTATTCTACTCACAAAACATTGTTTATAAATTGCTCTATTGAAAAAAGGAAGTGTTTTAATACAGGATGTTAAAAACCAACTGCCTTCAACAAAAATGTGAACGAATAATCCCTGAATGGGTTTCCAAGTTCTACAATGGATCGAAGGATGACCTATGCCATATCACATCTATAATCTAGGTTTAAGTTAAGTTTCACAAAAGAGAAAACTATCAATATGGTCTACAGTGACCCTCAATTATATTTCATTGCTTATCTAACTTGTCGTAAATTACAGTGGCTGATGTGGCTTCTCAATAATTATAAAACAGAGAAATCATTGCGTTTCAGATTTTTACTTCAAGTGGCAAATGTGAACACCGTGAGCTTTAATTTACGATCGACACTAGTATTACGCAAAAAAGGGGGTGTAACAGATGAGACTTCTGCAGTTCTGAGTGAAGCCTTATGCGCTCAAAAATGCGGCATCGCGTGAGTTCATTACCTTGTGGGTGTTTAGGCAGCACAGCTCCGCTCACCTCGCCACCTCGGAACTAACTCCTCTCATAACTTCTCCTTACTACCATTTACCGAAGTTGGTTTTAAAAAAATACTATCTGGCTGTGTTTTCATCTGACCAATCAGGGTGTCAATGTTAACCTTAAGCTCCGCCTACAAAAATCCTTTCTATCCAATGAGAAACGTTATACTTTTCGTGGTGGGGCAATGTTTTTAAAGTTTGCAACGTAACAGAGACGGGAAAAAGTCTCACGCTAAAACTTGCAGCTTGTGTGATCCTTTTAGTGTTATCGTAAGATCTATACTGTTCCTCTGGCGGGCTCTATCTTTTAACCTTGGTTGGGAGGAGGGGGTGGGGGGGGGGGGGTGGTCCTAACGTAACAGACGCGAAAATGTCTCACGCTCACACTTGAGGGTGGTATGGCCCTTTTTGTGTTATCGTAAGATCTACACTGTTTTTCTGGAGGGCTCTAGGATTTAACATGGACTGGGGAGTGGCCCTTGACGTAACAGAGACGGGAAAAAGTCTCACGCTAAAACTTGCGGGTGGTGTGGCCCTAGTGGTTAGCTGGCGACGTGGGTGTCCAGTCTGTCCCTTATCGTAGGGCCTTCTAGCTTACCAGGGTTAAGCTCTTGGCTTTTGTTCTCGTTTCTCCCCTCGGAACTGCGTCTGTCTCATGGTGGGAAGGTGTGACACGCATTTAGGCATTCTTGTGTTAGTCTGTGGTATTCCGTTTGCTCAGTCATTACTCGTATTACTTTGGTTAATGTAATGTCACGAGTTATTCGGAGCTATGTGACATACTACTGGATTTGCTTATCATGTCAGGGTTTTCATGGAAGGTGTTGGATTTGCCTGACACCTTACAAAAGGGTGAGTGGACCGTCAGTGGTTTCGGGAACGCCCTTGAGCTCTACTTTCAGGAAGTCCGATACACACTGAAAGGCAAGAAATAAGATGCACAACGAAGGGAAATACATAATGCGGCGGAAGTCGGGAAATGTAATGTACAAGTCCAGGCACACAACTGGTTACAATTTCAGGAACAGAACGGGATGTCGCAGTGGTTAGCACACTGGACTCGCATTCGGGAGGACAACCGTTCAAAACCGTGTCCGTAATTTTTCTTAAGGAGATTGCTGGAGTGCTTTTTTCGAAAGCGCAGCGCGGCTTTCCACTTCCGTCCTCCTGTTATTCGAGCTTCCTCTCCGTTTCTAATGATCTCATTGTCGACGGGATGTTAGACACTAATCTCCTCATCCTCCTACTCCTCCTCGAATCTCAGAAAAATTGGGTGACTTATTGGAGAGAAAGGCCTTCAGAAACATAGCAAGTCAATCAGGCGTTGATCCACATCTGGTCTTATGCAAGCGGTTAGTCAACTTGGCACTGATTTGTAGAGTTGGTGGATGTCCTTCTGAAGTATTTCATGTGCGATAGATCGGCAGGATCCTGAGATGATTGGAAGGCTCTGCCGACAAAAGGGTTCGAACGTTCTCAGTTGGACAGAGATCCGACAACCGTGCTGGATAAAGTAGGTTTTGGCAAACACAAAAGCAGTAGGAACTCTCGGCGTGTTCGTGCAAGCATTACGTTTCTGAAATGTAAGCCCAGTTTGTCTTGCCATCAAGGGCAACAAAATTAAGGGTGCTGTAGGTGTGCCGCGAATGACAACCAAAGGGCTTATGGAGGGCGAAAGTCACGTTTTTGTCCCAACGCTGTCTGGTCGTCTCCAGACACGTTTTTGCTGGTCATGGCCGCTCTGTTCGATGCGGCTCTCAGCACTGAAGTTAATTTTACTCCAGTCAATGAGATTCCAGGCCGAAGACGTGTTGGAGACGCCTCGGGTATCTGTGGGATGCCAACCGTACACAACAACATGAAACAGTGATTGGGTGCCATTTCTTTTCATAACAGGACCGCTTTGGTACCTTCCTCAAAATTATAGAACCAACGCATACAACTGTTTTCCATGCTGGAAGAAAGCATGACCTTTAGTTTACAGAGGATACGAGGTATTTTAGAAAACAGGCTGCCTATGAACTGCAGAACGACCATGGATTTAAACCTTTCCTGTTCTTGAACCGCGATACTCACTTTCGGTATCAGTTGTGAAGCCATGCCGATCTTCCACGGAGAATCCATAATGTTCAGAAACGTTTCTTGAGATGGCCGAGTTCTTCATGTAGATTACCCTTGTCAGTTGTCATATATCTCTTGTGTACAAGTGTACTGAGGACGCCATTGGCCTTCGTAGGGGTCGGCCGGTGTGGCCGAGCGGTTCTAGGCGCTTTAGTCTGGAACCGCACGACCACTACAGTCGCAGGTTCGAATCCTGTCTCGGGCTTGGATTTGTATGATGTCCTCAGGTTAGTCGGGTTTAAGTAGTTCGAAGTTCTAGGGGACTGATGACCTCTGATGTTAAGTCCCATTGGCTCAGAGCATTTGAAGCATTTGAATCTGCGTAGGATGACTACAGCTCTCCGCTCACAGGTGCAGATCCATTGTGTTGGCTAGCTAAAAACTCAGTGTCCCTTGGTACCATCGATTTTACGGCGAACCGACAGAGGCATCTGTCCGTTTGCAGCTCTGGATGTTCCCAAGAATGGAACTGAGTTGCCCGAAAAACTGATGAAGTCTTTCTCCGCTATGGAGCCACTCTACCAAAGTATCATCCACATACCTCCGAGAGGTAAGAGTCTTTTGTCTCGCAGTCTTTTGACACTAAATCTCACAAGCAGCTTGCAATCAAATTGCGTGCTAAAGGAATATCATCTCAGTCATGAGACTGGATTCAAGATATCTTGTCAGAGAGGTCACAATACAAAATAACTACGGAAAGTCATCGAGTGAAACAGAAGCGATTTCTGGCGGTCCCCAAGGTTGTGTTCTATTTTTTCTATTGCGTCTAAATAAACGATTTACGAGACAATCTGTGCATAAAGTCATCAGAAGATCCAAACAAATTGCAAAACGATCTAGGAAAGATATCTGTATGATGCGAAATTGGTAATTGTCCCTAAATAATTAAAAGTGTGAAGTCAAAGACAAGAGTGGTAAAAGCAATTCGTTAAACTTGCGTTACACAATAAATTAATCAAATCTAAAGGCCGTAAATTCAACGACGTACCTAGAAATTACGAATAACTTAAATTGGAAAGAAGAGAGAGAAAATGTTGTGATTAAGGCGAACTAAAGATTGTCTTTTATTGGCAAAAACACTTAGAAGATGCAACAGATCTACTAACTAGGCTGCTTACATTAGGCTTATCCGTCCTCTTTTGAGGAATACTGTGCGGTGTGGTATCCTTACGAGATAGGATTAACGGGGTATATCGAGAAATTTCAACGAAGAGCACTATGTTTTGTACTATCGAAAAACCGGGAAGACAGTGCCACGGACATGATACAGAATTTGGGGTGGACACCATCAAAACCAAGGCGTTTCTCGTTGCGGCGGGATCTTCTCAAGAAATTTCAACCACCGGCTATCTCCTCCGAATGCAAAAATATTGTGCTGACGCCTACCTACGTTGGGAGAAACGATGATTATAAAGGGAAATCGGACCACGCACGGAAGGATATAGATTTTGTTCTTTACGCGCCCTGTTGTAGAGTGGCATAATAGAGAATTATTGTGAAGTTGGTTCGATGAGCCCTCTCCCAGGCATTTAAGTGTGATTTCCAGAGTATCCGTGTAGATGTAGATGATTAGATCCACGTGCTGCTTCCCGTGGAGTGCATCCTTCATTTGGCCAAACTGAAGTCGGAAGATGCGAGATCCGGCCTGTAGAGTGAGTGAGGAACCCAGCGAGCACATTCCTCTGGCCACCCCAACTGATGGACGAATGTGTCGACACTAGCAACAGAGACGTCCACTTGTGAAGCCATCAGTTTGACTGTGATCCACCGCTCACATCGAATGAGAGTGTCTCCAATGGGACTTTGCAGGAGTCGTAACTGTGTGCAGGCGACTTCAACGTGGGAGATTGGACAGGTTTGCACGACCATGTTGCTGGATGACCGACGCCATGCAAACCGACTCTATGTGCCTTCGTTCACTGTAAGGTCTCCGTAGACACTGTGCAAGCGCACAAAATAACTGCGGTGCTCTGTTTTTCTGCCAAAGGAAATTCAATGACAGCCCTCTGCTGGGAACACATCTCCATTACAGACGCCAGTTTCAAAGCTACGTATTGTACCGCCACCTTTCGGAACTTCAGGTAGTTACCTGAAGTTAAAGTGAGAGTATCTATAGGGGTTAAAGCGGGAATATTTCGCAATGTACCACAACAAATTCCCCATTTTTTCAGCGGAAATTGGCTGAGAAAAAAAGTAATCCTTTACTTACTGAACGCCCATCGTATAAGGCTTTTGTGAGTGGCGTCCATCATATATATATAAGTAGGTTACTGTTCTGAGAAGCCGTGCTCGAACGTGATATTTCTCGCTGATATGCATCTGGCATCTGAAGCAGTGTGATGTACTTCTGACGGTTAGCTAAATATTAATGGACCGTGTGATGATTTCTGGCATAGACGGAACAGATGAGACCAAGACAGAGGTCAGTCTCAAAGTTCCTTATTCTGCTCAGAAGTAGTTGTATTTCATTTATGCTCTCTTGCCATGCAAGGAAGATTATCTACTATGAGTACACTCAATGCCCATAGCTAAACCGAACTCATATGGATACCAGAAATTCAACGCCGTCCTAATTCAGGGCGCGCAACTGTTAGGAAAGTAAATTTTTTCACACACTAAACGTATATTAATGTGACAAACATTTTGTGCACAAACTGACCTCTCTGTTATGTCCCGTCATTATGAGGGTACAGCTTCCCCCAGAACTCATATGAAATGTCCGATACCACCTTCTTATGCATTCGGATAGTTGTCCGATGTATCATTTTGTCTTGTTTGATAAAAATCTTGATATTCATTGCGAAGGCGTGGGGAATGTACTGGAACTACGTGCGTTGTCGTAATTATCGTATTTACAACACACCCGCTGGGAAAGCCTGAAGAGTCACAACTCTTCTATTGTTTACGTCTAACAGTTTTCCAATTTCCAGAATTTGAGGCCTTATTTGTGCATTTTACGTATGTAAACACGAGCTCTGTACCACCACTGAATGTTAGTAACCAAATCCAAACTGTAATTAATTACGTAACTAAAATAATACTAGAGACATTATTGTAATTAAGGTTCTGAATGATTTTCTTATGGAAAAGTAAAGATATTACTATAAAAGATTGCCATTGAAAATTGTATTTTATACCTTATTCGCCTGTAACATCAGTTTCTTTACGTTTTGTAAATTTTAATTCTAACATCAAATTTGTACAAAATTAATAACGCATTATTTTGGAAGCTATTGTTAAATTTCTATATAAAGCGATGCAACGATGTTGCGACAAGTCAGTTTTGAAGTTACTTTTGTAAGTCAAAGAGATCAGTGAAGTCTGCCATGTTCTGTTTACATGAAAAGTGTGCAGTTCGGATGTCAATTAATGTGAATATATTTGGTGAATATTGAAACGAACGAGGCAGAAGAAATTTAAGTAACATTCACCTTAATCTTTACAGCATAAATATTCGATGTGATTCATGTCGGGCGATCTGGGTGGCCAAATCATTCACTCGAACTGTCCAGAGTGTTCTTCAAGCCAATCGCGAAAAATTGTTGTCCAGAGACATGGCGGACAGTTATCTATAAAAATACCTCCGTTGTTTGGGAATGTGCAGTCCACAAATGGCTGCAGACGGTACTCAAGTATCCGAACATAATGATTTCCTCTGAATGTTTGGTTCAGTTGGACTAGAGGACCCAGTGCATTCGACGTAAACAGAGTCCACACCAGTACGGATCACTACCAGTTTGCACAATTCCTTGTTGTCAGCATTGGTCCATGGCTTCATGGGGTCTGCACCACACGCGAACCTTACCATCAGCTCTTACCAGCTGAAATCGGGACCCATCTGATCAGGCCACGGTTATTCACTTGTCCCGAGCCCTGCAGAGGCACTGCAGGTGATGTCATTCTCTTAGCAAGGGAACTCGGGTCGATCGTCTACTGCCATACCACATTAACGCCAAATTTCGCCGCACTGCGCTGAAGGATTCGTTCGTCATGCGTCCTAAATTTATTTCTGCTACTTTTTCACGCAGTGTGCCTTGCCTGTTGGCACTGGCAACTCTACTGAAACGGCGCTGTTCTCTTTCGTTTCGTTAAGTGAAGTTCGTCGGCCATTGCGTTGTCCATGGTGAGAGGTAGTGTCTGAAATTTAGAATTCTCCGCACACCCGTGACACCGTGGATCTCGGAGTACTGAATTCACCTAACGACTCCCGAAGATCAGTGCGTTTAATGCCAACTAAAACATTCCCCTTTCGGAGTCGGTTATTTCCCTTCGTATAGAAATAATCACGTCGGAAACATTTTCATATACATCACCCGATCAGAAATGGGAGCTCTACCAATGTACTGGCGTTTTGTACCTTGTGTGCACAATACTACCGCCGCCTATATATGTGCATATAGTTATACCATGACTTCTGTCTCCTCAGTGTGTGTATAATGCTTTTGTGAGCGGCATAAATAGTACATAAACAGGTTATTGAACTGATACGTCGTGCTCCAGCAGACCACTTATGGAGCCATGACCTTTCTCTCTGGCCTGCGTCAGGCATCTGAAGAGGCTTGATGTGCCTCACACAGCCAATTAAATATTAATCGACCTGCTGATGATACTAAAATGTAGACTTTCACTGCCGGAAATGTCATGTCCATTATAAATTTCCGGGCTGTTATGTCGTGGTCGGTCGATGAATTCTACGTGAATTCCCAACTCTTTCGTCCCCGTCTGCGGAAGACATCTTCAAGGGGGTCTGTAGTTCTATGGAAGGTCCAACACACCCACTGGCCAGCAACTGACAGCCGCTTAATTCTGTGTCCACGCGCTCATGCGCCGAGGCGTTTTGAAAACGTCAGTGCAATTGGCCGCTGTCCGCTGCAGTCGATCGCCGTTGCCATCACCCAGTGGCGGGCGGTTGGTGCACGTCTTCTTCAGCAACGGCATCCATATACCGTCTAATTTGACGCCCTCCTCCTTTCGATTGAAATTATTTGGGTGTTCGGCGATTTCGATTACCTCTTTGTAGAGCCATTCGTAATATCCGCTTGTGGCCGCCAGTTCTTGCGTTTCCTCGAAACGAATATGTTGTTTACCTGGCTGGAAAGCATGCTCCGCAACAGCTGATCGTTCTGTTTCTCCTCTTCTACAGTTGCCCTTATGCTCTTCCGAAGGTTTTCTGGTACCCACATAAACATCTCCACAGATGTTTCTGATGATGCCTGGCACAGATTAAAGCAAAAGATGAAGGTTGAAGGCAAAATACAGTAATTTAGAAATGACAACATTAAAATTACTTTCTCTTGTCATGCAACGAAGACTCCCTACTGTGTGTAGACTCGATGCTCCTTTCTAGTCCGAACTGATATGGATGACAACAGCTGGACGCCATCCTAACTCTGGCGCGCAACTATTTTGGAAAAAAGAATCCCACACACCAGTCATAATTTCCCAACGCCCTACCATCTGTCAGATCGTTCCCCGTCATTACGCCCAGCAGGGACGCGCCGTTCCAGGGTGAGCAAAGTGCGCGGTTTTTTCCAGCTTCGCTTGCCCGCGGCTGTGGGGGCAGGCCGACCCCTCAGCCTATTTGCAGCTCGGCTCACTCGCGTGGGTGGCGTCAGCGGCGCTTTCCAGAAACCGGCGCGGCGAGGCGCGGCAATCTAATTTTCTTTAACTGCCCAGCGGCGGGCTTAATGAGCAACGTCACAAACGGCGCGTACTTCTACACACGTGCCCGAGCGGTCACCCCTCAAGTGTGGTGCGACTGTACCGACACCGACCTGCCGCAGTCTGCGCCACGCGCTGCTTTCTCCTCTCGAAAGTGCGTCATCCGAACAACTAAATACCATAAACTGAAACTGAACATAAAGCAACTAATGTTTCATTTAAAGTAATCTATTTATTGTTTGAACAATCAAACCAATTTCAAAACGGAATGATCATTTTCATCTGCCATTGACCTTCCAGTAATTCTAAACGTTAAAGGATAACTAATGCAGACTACCTCAGAATTAAAATACGGAGCTACTATAAATGATTCCTTCTGTCTCAAGTCTCTATATTTACCAAACTATCAGATGTTCAAATATCAGGGGCATTCACTAAGCAATGCAACACACTTTTTTTTCTTTTTCTGAAAGCAGGTTGCCTTTACTCAGAATTCCAATACGCCATGTTATTCCCCACTCTGTTGACAACAAAACCTTGTTTTTCAGCATACTGTCAATTCAATGTGACGGCCTTACGCCACCCTACTGGGAGAGCCTGTATGCCCGTACATTACCACTCAACTGGTGGATGTCGGAACCAACGTCTTACTACATCTACGTCCCCATGTCCACCTACTGCTTCAGGCATAGTGCAACCTTCACTGGGCCTAACAGATGGAAGTAGGAACGTAAGAGATCGGTGCTGTAGGGTGGATGAGGAAGAACAGTCGAAAGAAGTTTTATAAGCTCCTCTTGGGTGCGAAGAACTGTGTGTGGCCTTGCATTGTAGTGGGCAGGAGAAGTTAGTTTGCACTTCTATAGTGACGAAAGGGCTGAGGTCAGACAGATTTGCGCGACATTTTTGCGACAATGACAGACGCCTCGCCCAATCACTCACCGTGCTTTTGTTCGCTACCAGATCTTCGCAGCCATTCTGCAGGCGTCTTTAAATATCTAAATTGCTCCTATAATCTGCCAAAAGAAACTCAATGACAGCTCTCTACTAGAAACGCACCTCTGTTAGACAGGGTGTTACAAAAAGGTATGGCCAAACTTTCAGGAAACATTCCTCACACACAAAGAAAGAAAATATATTATGTGGACATGTATCCAGAAACGCTTACTTTCCATCTTAGAGCTCATTTTATTACTTCTCTTCAAATCACATTAATCATGGAATGGAAACACACAGCAACAGAACCTACCAGCGTGACTTCAAACAGTTTGTTACAGGAAATGTTCAAAATGCCCTCCGTTATCGAGGATACATGCAGCCACCCTCCGTCACATGGAATCCCTGATGCAGCCATGGAGAATGGCGTATTGTATTAGAGCCGTCCACAACACGAGCACGAAGAGTATCTACGTTTGGTACCGGGGTTGCGTAGACAAGAGCTTTCAAATGCCCCCGTAAATGAAAGTCAAGAGGGTTGAGGTCAGGAGAGCGTTGAGGCCATGGAATTGGTCCGCCTCTACCAATCCATCGGTCAGCGAATCTGTTGTTGAGAAGCGTACGAACACTTCGACTGAAATGTGCAGGAGCTCCATCGTGCATGAACCACATGTTGTGTCGTACTTGTAAAGGCACATGTTCTAGCAGCATAGGTAGAGTATCCCGTATGAAATTATAATAACATGCTCCATTGAACGTAGGTGGAAGAACATGGGCCCAATCAAGACATCACCAACAATGTCTGCCCAAACGTTCACATAAAATCTGTGTTGATGACGTGATTGCACAATTGCGTTCATCTTCTCGTCAGCCCACACATGTAGACTGTGTATATTTATAATGTGATCAATTTGGAATGAAGCCTTATCCGTAAAGAGTCATTTGCACTGAAATGAGGATTGACACATTGTTGGATGAACCATTCGCAGAAGTGTAGCCGTGGAGGCCAATCAGCTGCGTATAGTGCCTGCACACGCTGTACATGGTACGGAAACAACTGGTTCTCCCGTAGCACTCTGCACACAGTGACGTGGTCAACGTTACCTTGTACAACAGCAAATTCTCTGACGCTGGCATTAGGGTTATCGTCAACTGCACGAAGAATTGCCTTGTTCATTTCAGGTGTCCTCGTCGTTCTAGGTCGTCGCGAGTCATAGGCTGGAATGTTCCGTGCTCCCTAAGACGCCGATCAATTGCTTCGAACGTCTTCTTGTTGGGACACCTTCGTTCTGGAAATCTGTCTCGATACAAACGTACCGCGCCACAGCTATTGCCCCTTGCTAATCCATACATCAAATGGGCATCTGCCAACTCCGCATTTGTAAACATTGCACTGACTGCAAAACCACGTTCGTGATGAACACTAACCTGTTGATGCAACGTACTGATGTGTTTGATGCTAGTATTGTAGAGCAATGAGTCACATGTCAACACAAGCACAGAAGTCAACGTTACCTTCCTTCAATTGGGCCAACTGGCGGTGAATCAAGGAAGTACAGTACATACTGACGAAACTAAAATGAGCTCTAAAATGGAAATTAAGCGTTCCCGGACAAATGTCCATATAACATCTTTTCTTTATTTGTGTGTGAGGAATGTTTCCTGAAAGTCTGAAACTATCTTTTTGTAACACCCTGTAGAATTCATCTTGAAGGCAACGTATAGCACGGTCACCTATCGGAACTTCATATAACTACAGGGCTGACGCAGGTCTGTATCACCATGTCGCACAACAAATTCCGTATTTTTTCAACCGAAATTGGCTGAGGAAAAAGTGTAACATTTTACTTACTGGACTATACGTAAACTCATTATGTTGGCTATTTTCACTCTACCTATGTTGTATGATTGCCCCTCTGGTCACACAACACACGTCCAAGTGATAGCGAAGTTCGTTGCATATCTTATGTAGCAACATCTTGGCACCGGTCATTGCTGCGGTACTGATACGTTATCCGAACTGTGCCAGAGTTCGTTGCATTTGAGGTACGTAAACACGGTCCCTAATGCACCCCATAATAGAAAAGTCACAAGGCGTTAGGTCAGACAGCCTGCGGCAAAGGAAATAGGTCCATATTATCTTCTCCAGTGCACACAATCCAACGATGCCCAAGTTCCCGTTTAGGTAGCGCCGAACATCGATTCTCCTTGAAAGGATACGTAGTCTTGTTTGAAAACGAAATTCTCGGAATCAGCAGTTATTTATGGAAACAACCAAATACATAAAGGCCCGTACGGCATCGTCTGTGTCACTGCACAGAAAACAAAAAGCTGCTACTAATCTCGCTTACGTGCCACAATTTTGTAAGGATTATGGGTGTCCCACACTCTCACACTGCGGCATGTGTAACACTTGTAACAATAAGACAGAACTTTGAAAACGAATTAGTCTACCTGCATTGCCTTCAGAATACCGTCATTTACTCCCATCACTGTGGAAGCTACACTGTCAATTGGTACGTAGATGTGGACGGTCCTGTGTAAAAAAAGAAGTTAATCCGCTTGTGTTCAAATTGTGTAAACCTATTAGCGCACTCTCATTCAATTTTAAGTAACGTACCTGCTTGTTACACATGCATTACATCTGTGTCATAAAAGGAAGCCAATTGAAGAACACTTTCATAAATTTTATTCACTAAAATTCATTTTTAGTGAAGCACGTCAATAGCACAACAATACTTAGCCATTAGCCCACAGGGCGATTAGCTTTTTCATAGGGTGATTCAAAAGGCTGCACACTAGTTGAAGGAGCTGATAGAGAAGTCGAAACATGACTTCGCTATAACAACTTATGGTCTTGTAAATACCTTTCGCTATACTTTGCCTAAACATAATCCTATTTCGGTTTCATGATGACTTACTGTGAACCATCTAGGCGAAAATAAAAATGTTTCAGGCACCCATTATGTTGAAAATTTGTGTGGCAAGAGGGCTTCCCACAGGTCGTCGAATGATACTAGCAATTATTTTAGGAATTTTTTCTTATACAAATTGACTGTGTAAATAAAAAAAATTAAAAGTGTGGATTGGTAGGTCATATTTTATTCACAAAATCTCAACAGTAATTTAATTAATCGATGTTATGGAACAGTCTGAAGCATGGATCTGCACATAAAGCGACATTACTGTTTGAACACATTATTTATGTTCCTTTTTCTCACTCCCTCCTGTAAAGGGTATGTAACCACCGCCTCATTTCCTCTGATTAGTGCGTGCATTAGAAACACATTTTCAATGTCAGCATCAACTACAAGTAATAAAAAAATCTGTGCCACCTTTCTGGAAATCGCAGTTCAGCTTCATACTGTCACACGCATATGATCCAAGAGGTCCAAGCCACCCATAACAGAGTTGTTCGAACTTATGGCATTTGTAAAAACTAAAGTGCGCACAGACCAACTCTTTGTTGGAAATGAATGTTACATCTAAGCAGATGTTTCTGTAGACGGAACTGTTAGAGTCCTTGCCTCTTGCCACTGTATCGTAACGAGTGAATTTTGATATTCTCACGGACCTCTCCGAGCGAAAATTTGTTGTTTTTCTTCATCATTACCAAATGGCCTTTTCTGTTGACTGTGGTAGTACCTACATAATGTATTCTGTTATCCATAAATACTGGAGTACGGTGTGAAACGGCTTTCAAACGCAACAATACATTTACTCTTTCTGAAAGGTGAACTCATTTGGTTTGTAACGCTTCAGCAATAGGAATGTTGCCATTATTATCGTCCCTTCTCCACAATAGATGTTGAGCTAGTCTAGATAGCCTGTCACTAGACCCTGCATCGTCTTTTTATAGGCTTCGTGGGCATGTACTGTTTTAGGCAGTGTCTTCCCTTGAAAGTTATCATAACTTCGTCAAGAGAAAATATGCCTGAATGATTATATGCCTCTAAGAAATAGCGCTTAGGGCGTCAATTAGTGGCCTCACTTTATACAGCGACGTCAGAAACAGTTGAAAAGACTCTAAGGGTGTTGCAGGGTAGGATGCGCTGAGAAATTGTAGTTAAGGAAAAGATTCCTTACGTTGCGCCGTTTCCGAGTTAATTAGCATTGAAGTTCGCCAATCAGGCGGTTTCGCCAGCAAATTCAAGTGTCCCGCAACAGTCGATTCACCAAAAGTTTGGTTTATTTAATTTCCTAATTCAGAACAAGTTACCAATACAGAAATTGGAGATGGGGCGGTAGTAACGATCGAACCTGAACCAAAGGCTGAGCAGTCTCTTACGCTACCATCTACGTCATAAGGACGATTGATGCAGTATCTGGCGGGTACCTTGAATTTTCTCGCGCAAAAGCCTGACCGCCTAACTTCAATGCCAAATAACTCCGGGCAAAGTGTAAATTTTTTCCTTAACAGTTACTACTCAGGAAAATTTATTCAGCAACACCCTTACAAGCTTTTGAGACTGTTTCTGAACGCCATGCATAATTTATGATATCCAGGAACGTCCCAACGCCTTCGTACTATCGTTGAGATGAAGGTTTTCTAAAACTTCTTGTACAGTTTTAGAGTCATCACTTTCAATTATTATTCCACATGAAAGAGGATATCTGAACTCCTGTAATTGGATAAATGTAGCATTTAGTAGACTCCCTTAGTGATGAGCAGCCCTGTAACGCTTTTATTTGAAAGTCTGTCGTTCTTGTTACATGTGAACGTGCAGGATGAAAGGACATACCAAAATTATCCTTTGGACCAACAGTAGTGTAACTGGTCAAAACAATCACTGGCATTCCAGGAATACGCCAACCAAATACAGTTACAAGAATGAGAGTAGGGAATGGAAATCACATAGAAAAGAAACTTTCTAGTAGTCAGACTCTTTGGATATCAAATGTAAATTACGTTAATAAAAGATATTACCTGATGATACGTCTGTTTCACTATGAGTGTCATGGTTACTGGAAATCACTATGACATCAGACAAGTTAATTACCACCATTGTAGCATATGCCTAACACGCGAGATGAGTGCTGCGGTAATTCGCGTTAATAGTGTAGGTGAGTAGTACGGTCTGATTACGGCTGTTACTAGATCAGCTTAGGCAAAGCGCTATGACATCTGGAGGAAGTCACCTAAGCTATTCTGTGTCACTTAGAGTAATCCCTCTCACCTGCTTCGGGATTGTTACATCAATATTTAACACAAGACGGTAAACAATATTGGAAGTGTAATGTACTTTGAACGACAGCATAAAAAAGATACATTTCTGAACAAAAAATAAATATTGCAGTATCGTGTAAAGTTGTGACTTCTCCTACGTCCCCCTTCAGCCATAAGTCTATCACAACGTATTAGATTCTGTTATCGCAACCGTTAATATTCTGGAGTAACGTTATGAGCTGTGGGCTGAAGAATATGTAAGTTCTAATGGTTCAAATGGCCCTGAGTACTATGGGACTTAACATCTATGGTCATCAGTCCCCTAGAACTTAGAACTACTTAAACTTAACTAACCTAAGGACACCACACAACACCCAGTCATCACGAGGCAGAGAAAATCTCTGACCCCGCCGGGAACAGAACCCGGGAACCCGGGCGTGGGAAGCGAGAACGCTACAGCACGAATATGTAAGTACAATGGGAAATAACTCGGGATATAGAGGCAAAATGTTTTATATAAAAGTTGTACGTGGCAAAGAGAGTTACGCATTACTACTAATGGTCGTGACATTGAAGGTGATTCGGTGGTTAAAGTGATTTTTCAAAATAGGAACCCTAATCTTTGATTTGAAATTTGGGAAGAGCGGAAAATCTTACGTGTAAAATGATACATTATTCAAGAACATTGCAAGGAGAAATGAAGAATAAATAAGCAAGTATGTTTTTAGTTCTACCAAGGATTAACTCGGAGAAGAGGAGGAATATAGCAAAATACAGTGTTAGATACAAGCTGGAAGGGGCATAAGAGTCACATATGGTTACCAATAACCAGGATCCTAAACGTAATTATCGACAATCATTCGATGGGTGAGTCTGTGTTCCATTGAAACCGATATTTGTGACACAGCATTTGGAAAGAGAGCAGAGAGATTTGAACGTTTGGTTTTAATTAAGGTGTTTATTAGTAAAAATAAATCTTTCACAACATGTAATTGTTATTCAGACATTTGCAAGGTAGAACAAACATAAATAAAACGCAGAGCATTTATTTACAAGTCTTGAGAGTCTTTATTTACAAGTCTTGAGTGAGTCCCCTCGCCTCTCATCTCTCTGGATGTCCTTCCAATTTTTATCAAACATTGTATTTTGCGGTATCCCTTCTGTGTTCCGAACTAATACCTACTAGAACTGTAAACGTTATTTGCTCATTTGATCTTCATTGAAACTTGCCATGGTCTTAAAGATTATATCATTTTACGCCTAATACTTGCCATTCTTCCCTAATTTTAAGTCAAACATTAGGGTTACTATTTTAAAAAATCACTTTATATCGACAAATCACATTGAAAATCATGTTCAAGTTCACGGCTGCTATTAGCACTGTGTAACCCTCCATTCCACCTTCAAGTTTTATCTAAACCATTTTGCTGTATTATTCACTTCTATGCATTAAAATGGTCAACCCTAGAGGTCTGAATGTTGTGACGAAACGAAAATTTTAACAGTAGAGTGGACACAGTGAAATTAGTATTGGAAGTTAGTAATACTGAAATGAAATCGAAAGAGAACACACTTCTCGTCACATAATCCCTAAGTGATATAAAGAGCGTCAACCTAACATTTGTTGGAACTGTTATTAACTATTATCAGGAATAACGAAAACGTGAGAGGAAACTGAAGGAAGAAAACTTGCAATTTCCTTTGTGCAGTAGCGGGCCTCGATGCCTGTTCCCTCTGTAAGAGGAGTGCCCGCAAGTAGCAACGTTCAATGTTTGAGTCCCGATATGACACGCAGTTTTAATCTGCCAGGAAGCTTTGAAACAGCTCACACTCCACCGTAGATAGAGGGATTCAGTCTGAATCGTATGTCGTTAAGATTTTGAAAAAGAGATGTACCGAATTTTCTCATCTTGCATTGCTGCCTTTAGATAAACTAACTTATGTTTGATAGCTACAACCGGTGCACAGGAAGTTAAGGATGAATCAGCAGCTCTCTTCCTCCCCAAGATAGTGGACGTTTTGAGAACGAATCGAACCAGTAGTTCAATTGAGAACTGCTTCCAGAGCTTAGTGTATCCTTTCCAGAGTTTGTTGCCACAGTTGAATGAGTGAATTCTACTGAAAAATTGTTTCTTCAAAAGGGTGCATCAAGTAATGTTCCTTCTGCTTATACTGCGATACGCCGAAGACGTGCATCAGAAACATTGTTATCTATATTTTACTTACAAAAATAATTGGTCCACATATTCAGACAATGATGAGACACTGGTAGCCCTTACTTTCGCAGGTGATATTTAGTGTTTATCTCCATCCAGTCACACGTTGCAGTTGAAGTAACCACAGTTCACGGAATTACATACTCTTAGCCTGACAACTGGGTACTTCTACAAAGTAAGTAAAATAGTAATGTGCAACAGAGCTTCCAAATATGTATCTCTTAACCACTTATTTATTTGCCATTAGCCCTGTGAATTCCTCACCCTGTCCTAGACCAGTCTGATCTACTTAGTTTTGCAACTTGCATTATCTTCTCTCATTACTTTTTACTCCCTCTGAACTTCACCTCCTCTACGATCTTTCACTTTTCAGCCCTCTTCCCTTTCCTCATCAAATAGCATATAGGGAACAGTTAGTGGAGTTGATGCGATTAGGAGAGAAGACGCAATTTCTGTTTTCACGCTTGCCTGTATCTGGAAACACCAGGCTATTAGTAGCGAGTTAGTAATTGTAGAGGAGAAAAATGCTGCTAATTCTGTAGAAATTGTGAGCATATTTACAAGTCTTAGGAGGGAATTTTCTCACCAACTAGCCGGGCGAGGTGTCTGAAAATGCAGTAACATAGCACAATATTGCAATATAATGAGCATGCAAAGGAATTAACGAAATATTGAAAGATGCAAGCGAAATATAGTTTAACTATAACGAAGTGCAGTGTGTTTAATGCCAATCAGACATTTTCACACCGGAGAGCCAAGGTGAGTCTTCTTCACTGCCTCTGGAGGACAGTTGAGGCATGAAAGCAGTAGGAGAGAAGAAGTAAAACTATAACGGGTGTCAATACATTGTGCGCCAGTTTCGCCCTTATACTGTAGCATAGGTTGTCTACAGCACTCATGTTTTTGTTTGCAAGCTAAATACATGATTCAGAATACGTATAAGCGGATAACGAATCGAGCTTCTTGAGGTACAGTTTATTTGAACAAAACGCGCAACGTTGTAATGACTCAGGTGAATTCAGTGAAGATGAAAGTGTAAAACGTATGGAACTTTACTCTGAAACTCAACCTACAGTTGACTGGTTACAATGTATAGTGTGCAAACAGTGGTTGCATGAAGATTGTTCAATTTACAACATGTGTGCCCTTCCTGAAAGAAATGAAAAGAAAAAGTGACAAAATTTACAGTTATACAAAAGTAGAATAATACTTCCTATATTGTAATTTCTTTCTTTGTTTAGCTACCTTTTTATGAATAGTTTTATTCAGAATCAGTTATCACATGTGTTGATAATAGCTATGTGCTATTCTGATTCCTTCACGGTTACTGTTCGCTTGAAATTGTAGTAAAAGCTTCTGAAGCCACTTGTAGACCAGCAGGCTACACTTGTCTTTATAATTAAACTAACCAGTTACAAAGTACAATTATGAGGAAACTCTTCTACAGATGGCGTGTCAGCCATCCCAGGTGGAGATCTGGATACTGATTACAGTTCCAATTTCAGAGAATAATTTGAAGAAGCTATCTTTTTACTAAAGGCGAGAAATGTCTGGCAAACATTTGGTAAGCGTTTTTTATATATGCACGTTTTCGGGAGTTACAAAATGTCTCCGAAATATGAGTGTTTCTCTATCGTATGTATCTGCGTACCTTGAAACAAATTGCCCTAGACAGTTAACTGTTTTCCTGTAGTATGTAAAGATTATTTGACCCTGTACTTGGGTATATTGCTGTTGCTTCTACGTACCGTAAGAGGCATTCGCTGTAAATTTTGTGTTCAGCAGGAAACACAATAAGATTACCGTTTAACGCCCTCCACTGATGATGAAGTCATTTGAGAAGGAGCACACGTTCAGAAAGTGCAACAACCCACAGCATAAATTGCAATGGCAAGACTACAGCAATGAGATATAAACTACGAAGTGTTTTCAGTTAAAATGTGGTACTGTCCCATCATGCCTTTATAGGCATGCGAATTTGTGTATATTAACATTACGGTCCCGTTATTATCTAGGTTGAAAATTACAAATTACCTACCTAAAATCACAGGAAAAAGTTATCTGCATTATGCTTATGTGTAACATCGCCACGAACCTCAGTAAAAGCCGGCCCGAGTGGCCGAGCGGTTCTAGGCGCTACATTCTGGAACCGTGGACGACTACGGTCTCAGGTTCGAACCCTGCCTCGGGAATGAATGTGTGTGATGTCCTTAGGTTAGTTGGTTTAAGTAGTTCTAAGTTCTAGGGGACTTATGACCTCAGAAATTGAGTCTCATAGTGCTCAGAGCCATTTCAACCATTTTTTGAACCTAAGTAAGAGCTCAGATTCTATGACATGGACTGCATGCAAGAATGTTAAGCCACGGTTACATTCACCATTAAAACTACGTATGCTATAGGGATTACACGTAAGCCACTCCCGACATCTCGCAGACGCCTCCAGTCGTTTTTAATGAAACGTAAATTGACGCTGTTTGCTAGTCAATCCGAATGTGATTGTTCTCGAAAGTTTTGGAAGCTACTCACATTTTTAGCACTCTTAACTGGTATTTAATATGAGAGTGCTGTTAATACTGTACTTCTAATCAAGACCATTCTAGCTGTCCAGTAGCACCGTAGAGCCGTCACGATTCACGAATCCTGTTCGCTTGCAGAAAGTTCACATTCACACTCTTTTAAGACATTTTTGCAACTAGAAAGAGCCTTGTCAAGGTTAAAATTTCACAAGCACAAATCCTTATGGGCAGATTCCCCGTGTTTACGGTGGACACGATTTCATTAGTCATTCACATACAACCAGAAACTGGCGATTCCCAACTTGCAGGGAAGAGATATTTAATCATTCGGATCGAAGAGACGGCGAATGAAAGAAACCACTTTGCGAATGCGATATCGAATGAACCTTTTCGTTTTGTCACGTTAAGTTAGTGGAGGGATGAAACATCACAAATGTCAGTTGACTAGGACTGTCTATAGCCCGTAGACTTCGCCCCAGAAAATAACGGTTGCTCTTCCCTCTCCTTCAAAAGACGTCCTCCACGCTCCAGCAAGGTTTTCCTTCATCTTGGCAGTGAATGCTTCGGTAATGGGCTGTTAACCAGTTTGGAGAATATACACTGGGGTGACAAAAGTCATGGACAGCGATATGCAGTTACACAGATGGAAGTAATATAGCGTACACAAGGTATGAATAGCTTCATTTCAAAGACTGCTAGGGAATTCAATATTCCGAGATCCACTTTGTCAAGAGTGTGCCAAGAATGCAAAATTTCGCCGGTCCTTATGGCCGAGTGGTTCTAGGCACTTCAGTCTGGAACTGCGAGACCGCTAAGGTGGCAGGTTCGAATCCTGCCTCGGGCATTGATGTGTGTGATGTCCTTAGGTTAGTTAGGCTTAAGAAGTTCTAAGTTCTAGGGGAGTGATGGCCTCAAATGTTAAGTCCCATAGTACTCAGAGCCATTTGAACCAATACAAAATTTCAGGCTTTTCTCTCACGATGGACAACGCAGTGGCCGACGGCTTTCACTTAACAACCCAGAGCAGTGGCATTTCCGTAGAGTTGTCGGTAGTAACAGACAAGCAGGACTAGGTGTAATAACCGCAGAAATCAATGTGGGTCGTACGACCAACGTTTACGTTAGGACAGGGACGTTAATGGCCTGTGGCCGCAGACGACCAAAGCGAGTGCCTTTGCTGTGCCACGTCATCGCTTGCAATGCCTCTCCTGGGCTCGTAACCATATCGGTTGGACTCGAGAATAAAACCGTGGCCTGATAGGTCAGACCCGATTTCATTAGCTAAGAGCCGAGTTAGAGTGTAGCGTAAGGCCCACGAACCCATGGATCCAAATTGTCAACAGGGTACTTACCTTATGGTGGCTTCATAATAACTTTACGTGGAGTGGACTGGGTCTCTTGGCCCAACTGAACGGTTCATTGACTGGAAATGGTTATGTTAGGCTCCTTGAAGACAATCTGCAACCATTCATGTAATTCATGTTCCCAAGTAAAGATGGATTTCTTATGGATGACAACTGGCCACGTGACTGGGCCACAGTTGCCCGTGATGGGTTTGAAGAACATACTGAACAATTCGAGAGAATGATTTGGCCATTCAGATGGCCCGACAGGAATCCATCGAACATTTATGAGACATAATCGAGAGGTTATTAATGCACAAGGATGACTGGAAAAGAATTTAGACAAACTACTGTCAGTTCCTGCACAAAATCCTGCACCTCCAGTACTTTTGAAATTATGGACGGCTTTAGAGACACTATGACTCAATATTCCTGCAGAGAACTTTCAGTCACTTTTTGAGTCTGTGCCACGTCGAGTTTCCACACTGCGTCTGGAAAAAGGAGGTATGACATAAAATTAAGAGATACGTTATGAGTTTTTCCGCAGTATAGTGGAGAGGCTCTTCCAGCTTTGACTTGGTGTTGTGGTGGTATCACATCAGCACTATATTTTGTATTACGTACACAGTCGTTGTCTATGCCACAAGCTAAAAAGTCAAGAGTTATAAACAAAATACTGCAAAATAAAGTGGAACAATTTAGATTTAGTACAATGCAGGACTAAAGGGAGCATGCAAGCGGAGAGATTTACTAAGAAGGGAAGGAGCTTATGCATGTATTTTATAGACTTGGAGAAAGGACTTAACCAAGTGACCTGTAGGAAGCAAGACAGTATAATGCAGGAAAAATGACAGGATTGGTAAACAGATGGCTTATAAATTCAGTATATCTGAACCAAAATTATTCGCTAATACTAGAAGGAGAGAATACTAAATAAGTCGAATTACGGAAAGGTATTAGACAAGATTTTAACTGCCACCAACATCACGATGTAGCCCATATGTAGAGCAAGCCTGTATGAATGAACGATATTTTTTAACGAACAAGGATGCCTGGAAAAGAGGTTCGAGAAACTACTGGAATAAAAACTGTGCTAAAGAGAAAGCAAATAATGGTAATAGAAGGTTTAAAGGAACTGCAATATGTGATAGACTTTAATTTAGCAGGAAGTAGAGAAGAAGGCAATGGGAGGTGTTGCGCTGACATTAAAGCGAGAACAGAAATGGAGAATTTGAATTCTCTAAGTAAACACGGATTTTTTTGTTGCGGTATAGCGGTATGGAAACAGGATTTAGTGGAATGTTTAGAAAGCGTTTTTTCTGGAGTGTTATATTGTATTTCACCGAGGCTTAGACCACGAGTATGAAAGACAGAGAGTCATTAGACGCTTTTGAAAAATGTAGGTTTCGCGTATTTGGAAGAAATAAAATGTGCAAACAAAGTGAACAACAGAGAAGTGCTGAGGGTAGTGGGTGATAAAAGAAATTATTAGATCTAATTGAACGTAGAAAACGAAATTACATTCAGCATGTAATGCGCAAGCGTGACTATCTTCTAAAACCTGCTTTAGAAGGTTGTGTGACGAAGAAGAGGAGGTAAGCACAGAACGGTACCTAGCTCCTGGGCGGTCTGAGTATTTTATGCAGTACTGTATGTACATCCTCAAGATAGAAGCCATCGACAGTAGAAATTGGAGACAACAAAGCCGGCCGCGGTGGCCGTGCGGTTCTGGCACTGGACACTAATACAGTTATCAGCTGCTGAAACTGTGACGTAATAGTCGCGCCAGAAGCACTGTGAGAAATCATTCGGTATCTGACTGTGTAATAAGAGACATTTATAAAAAGAGATTAATAATTATCACAGTAATTAGTTGAGGATTCCCGTACATTTGGGTTACGAAGTAGGTCTATAAGAGGACTGTGTTGAACACTTTGTCCTTTTTAGCCATTTACTGGGAATTATTCTACTAATGTGATATTCTTTCGCCTTCGCCGACCTTTAAAGAGAAAATTACCTATCCAGCTATAGTAGGTTCTACGTATTAGCGCGTACTCGGATGTAATGTGCAAAGTGAGTTTTGACAAATGATTGCCAGAGGCGAAAGGAACCACCAGTGGCAGAAAAAGTGTGCAGTCCTAAAGCATCGGCTGAACACCGATCAGCGGAGCGCCACGAAATGTCATCGAGAAGACGCTTATCACGCGGCAATGGAAAGAGCGAGCAGCGCCATACCTCCAGGAAGACAATTCAGCGGCCCTCTTATTAAACCAGCCGATCGTCGCTGGTCTTCCCAGTTCGGTTGCAGTCTCCCAGAGCATCAGTGATAAGTAATAGGAAGACGTTACTCAGCCTGCGTTCTACGAACAGTAATACACTACTTGTCATTAAAATTGCTACACCAAGAAGAAATACAGATGATAAACGGGTATTCATTAGAGAAATATATTATACTAAAACTGGCATGTGATTACGTTTTCCCCCAATTTTGGTGCAAAGATCCTGGGAAATCAGTACCCAGAACAACCACCTCAGACCGTAATAACGGCCTTGATACTCCTGGGCATTGAGTCAAATAGAGCTTGGATGGTGTGTACGGGTACGACTGCCCATGCAGCTTCAACACGATATCACAGTTCATCAAGAGTAGTGAGTGGCGTATTCTGACGAGTCAGTTGCTCGGCCACCATTGACCAGACGTTTTCAATTGGTGAGAGATCTGGAGAATGTGCTGGCCAGGACAGCAGTCGAACATTTTCTGTATCCAGAAAGGCCAGTACTGGACCTGCAATACGCGTTCGTGCATTATCCTGCTGAAATGTAGGGTTTCGCAGGGATCGAATGAAGGGTTGAGCCACGGGTCGTAACACATCTGAATTGTAATGTCCACTGTTCAAAGTGCCGTCAATGCGAACAAAAGGTGACCGAGACGTGTAACCGCTGGCATCCCATACCATCACGCTGGGTGATACGCCAGAATGGCGATGGCGAATACACGCTTCCAATGTGCGTTCACCGCGACGTCACCAAACACGGATGCAACCATCATGATGCTGTAAAAAGACCCTGGATTCATCCGAAAAAAATGACGTTTGGCCATTCGTGCACCCAGTTTCGTCGTTGAGTACACCATCGCCGCCTCTCCTGTCTGTGATGCAGCGTCAAGGATAACCGTAGCCAGAGTCTCCGAGCTGATAGTCCATGCTGCTGCAAACGTCGTCGAACTGTTCGTGCACATGGTTGTTGTCTTGCAAACGTCCCCATCACCTGACTCAGGGATCGAGACATGGCTGCACGATCCACTACAGCCATGCGGATAAGATGCCTGTCATCTCGACTGCTAGTGATACGAGGCCGTTGGGATCCAGCACAGTGTTCCGTATTACCCTCCTGAACATACAGATTCCATAGTCTGTTAACAGTCATTGAATCTCGGCCAACGCGAGCAGCAATGTCGCAATACGATAAACCACAATCACGATAGGCTACAATCCGAGTTTTATCAAAGTCGGAAACGTGATAGTACGCGTTTGTGCTTCTTACACGAGGCATCACAACAACGTTTCGTCAGGCAACGACGGTCAACTGCTGTTTGTGTATAAGAAATCGGTTGGAAACGTTCCTCATGTCAGCACGTTGTTGGTGTCGCCACCGGCGCCAATCTTGTGTGAATGCTCTGAAAATCTTATCATTTGCATATCACAGCATCGTACTCCTGTCGATTAAATTTCACTTCTGTAGCACGTCATTTTCGTGGTGTAGCAATTCTAATGGCCAGTAATGTAAATTGTCATGGCACGTGCAAAAGTCACGGAAAGCGCAGGAATCAAAAGTTTATTTTCTTTTTAGAAATAAAGTGTCAAATTAATCCTAAAGTTTAATATAACATCATTCTGAATTACTGCTACTGACCATCACAACTCGTCTCCTTCCTTATTTGTGTCGGTCCCGACTCGCACAGTACCTGACACTACGAAAATAAAAAATTGAAATGGCTCTAAGCACTATGGGACGTAACATCTGAGGTCGTTAGTCCGCTAGACTTAGAACTACGTAACGTAACTAACGTAAGGACATCACACACATCAAAGTCCGAGGCAGGATTCGAACCTACTACCGGAGCAGTCGTGTGGTTCCGTACTGAAGCGCCTAGAACCGCTCGGCCACATTGGGCTGACTTAACAAAACTCATTCCAAAGTACTGAGTATTGAAGGTAGGCCAGTACAATGGTAGTCTTGACAAGTACTCACACATAGTAACATTATGTGCTTGCATTTAAAACAAACTTGTACATTCCTGACTGAATGTTCAACGACATTTTGGATATGAAAGTGGCCCACAGAACAAGATGATTCAATGAATGAATTCACAGCATGTTCACAACGGGTTGCTGTATTTTTCTCCCCTATTAATTTACTGGTACATATCTATTTTTCAGGTTACTTCGGATTAGATAATTTTTTGCGTGATCAAATGTACTCTTGTGGAACGACACCTTTTTTTCACAGCCATGAATATTCTCTGGTTGCCTAGCCTATGAAAAATTCTATTTGCTTAAATGGAAATGTAGCTACATACGGGATGAAGCAAAGCAAGCGCTGTATCATATGTGAGATACAGAGGCGAGTGAGTGTGCCGGGACGTACCCCAGTTCGCTGCTAGTAGAGCCACGCCATCTTAACGCGTCTAAGCTGAGCGCGCACTATTGCGCCATTATTAAGTATGAAATCAAAAATCAAAATTTATGTTTAAGACTTCGTTAAAATATAGGTTAGTGCTCTAATGTTTCAAATACCATGTCTTTATGTTCTAGGCTTGACAGTTTACGTAAAAATCCGTTTTACGAGAAAAATAAGTAACGACAAATAAAGCCAGAATTTTGTCAGAATGTGCAGTTAGAGCTTATAAAGAAGTGGTGCAGGTTTCCAAAACCATATAACAAAAATTAACGCCCGAATCCTCGTTTTTAGCAAACATCAAAAGTGCTAAATAATGAACTTAGAAACGTGAAAATTGGTTTTAGGCTTCAGTTCACACCAAAAAGAATAACTGAAAGACCACGTTAAGATACCTCTTATAGTTTCTAAGTAAATAAAAACCAATTTTGTGACAAAAGCATACCCAGTTGTTATAGATTAAGTACCTGTGATTTTAATGATAAGAGAATTTCGGTTAAAGTGAATGATAAAACATACCAAATGACAAAGCTGTACCAAATCTGGGAGTTGTAGTATTAATAACAGCCGATATAAGTGTTAGTAAAGGTATGGATCAGAGGTAACGATCTACTGTTACTTCCACTAAGATGTTTCTAGAAGACAAAGCTTTCATACTAGCGAACTGATACTTTTTCAGTGATTTCAAACAGCTTAACTGTATACAAGTAAAAATTAAGAACTTCCTGAAGTAATTTGTAACCATGTTATCAAAGATTATGTGCCCGAGATAGCGGTCGTTCGGAGGCTGCTGTAGTATGCAGATAGCCGTAGACAACAGATGTTCATTCGGTCGTCCGCTCCGGCACCTATATAAATGCTGTCTGGAAGGCAGTAGTAAGATTCACTTCTCATTCAGCTACGGTATGATCCACGTCTGTCACACTCTGCCTCGAATGATGTCAGAGCCAAACTGTGTGAAAGCGCGTATTTTGAGTTAAAAACGGATACTGAACTCGCGAGGACTGTACACCGTCCTGAATTGCTTAGTATTCGCCAAAGTAACTGTTGGTGTGCCGTCCGTGAGAATTACAACTCCGCCTGGCTAGTGGTGACTTTATTTCCACTTTTATGGCGAGCATTAATTTTGAACATTTATTGAGAACTTTCATTGAGAATTTTAGTCAGGGTAAAAGACAATCTGGTAGGAACGTACCGTAGAGGTCGCCTCTGAACTGCTCCATGTGCTGTTAGAACAGAAAGACTTGCTTTCAATTCAAAACAGTAAATTTCCAAGGGTTGTATGGGAAAAACTTTATGTAACATAATTTTGTTTGGAACTTTATACTTGTATTTAAAATCAAAGTCCTGATCCCGCAAAGAAATGGGAGGATAGAAACTTTTCTTTCAGTGGGCTGAACCAGAATGTGGACATGCAGACTGGAAACAAAGGTCAGTATGTTTCCCACTACTGGCAATTAAAATAGCTACACCAAGAAGATGACGTGCTACAGACGTGAAATTTAACCGACAGAAAGAAGATGCTGTGATATGCAAATGATTAGCTTTTCAGAGCATTCACACAAGGTTGGCGCCGGTGGCGACACCTACAGCGTGCTGACATGAGGGAACTTTATAACTGATTTCTCATACAAAAACAGCAGTTGGCCGGCGTTACTTGGTGAAACGTGGTTGTGCTGCTTCGTGTAAGGAAGAGAAATGCGTATCATCACGTTTCCGACTTTGATAACGGTCGGATCGTAGCCTATCGCGATTGCGGTTTATCGTATCGCGACATCGCTGCTCGAGTTGGTCGAGATTCAATAACTGTTAGAAGAATATGAAATCGGTGGTTTCAGGAGGGTAATTCGGAACCCCGTGCTGGATCCCAACGGTCTCGTATCGCTAGCAGTCGAAACGACAAGCATCTTATCCGCATGGCTGTAACGGATCGTGCTGCCACGTTTCGATCCCTGAGTGACGTTTGCAACACAACAACCATCTACACGAACAATTCGACAACGTTAGCAGCAGCACGGACTATCAGCTCGGAGACTCTGGCTGCGGTTACCCTTGACGCTGCATCACAGACAGGAGCGCCTGCGATGGTGTACTCAACGACGAACCTGGGTGCACGAATGGCAAAACGTCATTTTTCGGATGAATCCAGGTTCTGTTTACAGCATCATGATGGTCGCATCCGTGTTTGGCGACATCGCAGTGAACGCACATTGGAAGTGTGTATTCGCCGTCGCCATACTGGCGTATCGCCCGGCGTGATTGTATGGGGTACCATTGGTTACACGTCTCGGTCACCTCTTGTTCGCATTGACGGCACTTTGAACAGTGGACGTTACATTTAAGATGTGTTACGACCCGTGGCTCTATCCTTCATTCGATCCCTGCGAAACCCTACATTTCAGCACGATAATGCACGATCGCATGTTGTAGGTCCTGTACGGGCCTTTCTGGATACAGAAAATGTTCGACTGCTGCCCTGGCTAGCACATTCTCCAGATCTCTCACCAATTGAAAACGTCTGGTCAATGGTGACTGAGCAACTGGCTAGTCACAATACGTCAGTCACTACTCTTGATGAACTGTGGTATCGTGTTGAAGCAGCATGGGCATCTGTACCTGTACACGCCATCCAAGCTCTGTTTGACTCAACGCTCAGCCGTATCAAGGCGGTTATTACGACCAGAGTTGGTTATTCTGGGTAGCGATTTCTCAGGATTTATGCACCCAAATTGCGTGAAAACGTAATCACATGTCAGTTCTAGTATAATATACTTGTCCAATGAATACCCGTTTATCATCTGCATTTATTCTTGGTGTAGCACTTTTAATGGCCAGTAGTGTAAATTAGTTGTCAGGCTCGTGTAAGAAAAACGGCGAACAAACAAATGATTAACTTTTACTCGCCGACCCACATGGAGTGCGTCTTTTGTAACTCTCTCTCTCTCCGTTTGAACAGACCTTAGGCAATGTAATTTCGATTGATACTTTATACTTTTATTTATACTTTATACTTTTATTTGATCCCACAAAGAAATGGGAGGATGGAAACTTTTCTTTCAGAGGGCTGGACCAGAATGTGTTCGTGCAACTGGAAACTAAGGTCAGTATATTTCCCTTCCCTTTCCGGCTGACCACTAAATTAGCTACCAGGCTGATGTGACAAAAGCGGCGAACAAACAAATGATAAACTTTTACCCACCGCCCCACATGTAGAGCACCTTTTGTAACTCTCTCTCTCTCTCTCTCTCTCCGTCTGAACAGACCTCGGAAGTCCCAACCATACGGACCGACCGCCGAGTGATCGTCAGCCGATGGGCGCTCTTGTATATGGACATGGAGTGGTATGTGGTCAGCACACCGCTCTCCCGGTCGTTGTCAGCTTTCGCGATTAGACCCGCTACTTCTCAGTCAAATAGTTCCTCAATTGGCCTCACAAAGGAGGGGGGCATCTCGCTTGCTAACAGTGCTCGGCAACCGCGGACGGTCACTAATCCAAGTGCTAACCAAGCCTGACACCGCTTGACCCCTCTGATCTAACGGAAACAGGTGTTACCACTGTGGCGTTGGCTCTTTTATAGAAAATAAGGAATATCTCTCTGCTGAGGGCGGGAGGAGATGGTCATGGCAGCAACCGAATGAAAACAATCGATTCCATCGGCTCTTGGAAAATAGTCTACTCATTCGGTTGAAGCTTTACGTATCCTTTTGGATTATCCATACTTTATTTAGACTCAAAGGGTCCGCTGGGAGCAGCGGAATTAAAACGGTTTATTCAGTCCGCTGCAATATACATGTCTGTAGGATTATTATGCATCTATTTCTTTCGAGCGAGACAACGCTCGACGTATTTAATTTTGAGCGGAAGCAATTGTTAAACCATTACTGATGACTGCATTCTATTATTGCCTGTCATCACTGTTACTGATCTTCTGTTATTTGGTTTTTGTTGTGCCAACAGCTCAGTTTGCAGTCCATGTTTCAACAATAAACTTTTAATAAATAATGAACCTAGTGCCTGGATTAAAAGCACGAAAAACTCAATGGAGCTAAAGTGGAAAAAAACAAATGATTGTATAAAAAAAATGATTCCAAACATAAAATCAATGCGATATACAGAATCTACAGTAATGTTCAGAATAGGCATGCAAAGAAAATTAACGAATTACGACAAGTATTAGTCGCAAAAAAGTACTGCCTCAAATTGCCATATACCGTATTTTATGGGCTATAAGATGCTACGTACTATGAGAAGCACCTTAATTTTTAAGCAATTTATTAAAGAAATTACATTTTTACCATTTTTTATTAGAAATCAAAGCCAGAAAAATTATTCTTAATTCATAAAACCGAACTGACCTTTAAAATCCCTGAAAACCATCATCTGAACTTTCTTTTTCTTCTTGGTCATCATCGTTGTCCTCTTCATATATAATATGGTCTTCACTGCCATCGCGAGCGTTACTCATGTGCACTTCTTGAAAGATTTAAAGTATAGTTTTCTCTCACTCTAGACGACCACTGTTCAATCCAATGACACACTTGTTTGATTGTAGGTCGGTTTAAGGCTCCCTTAGGCGCGAATTCATGGTGAGTTTCATCCCACATCCGTGGGGTTCCATTCCTCTCTCATATACACTTTAAATGGTTTATTTGTCGAGACATCAGATGGAAAAAATTGTGAAAGTCCTCGCAGAATAACAGAAAGCACTGTATTTCCCTGTGTCATATTCTATATCACGGAATTTTTCAAATGACTGCGAAACTGATCTAGAAGACTCTAGAGGACTCTTTTTCAATAAAGCACCTTCCCTTGGAAAGATAATATTTTCTCTTCATATTCTTGTTGCACTTTCTGAGATATTTTGGTTTTCATTCTCACGATAAATCCATGACGTTTCTTAAACCTGTAGCAACAACCAACTCCGCCCTTAAAGTCAAAAAGTTCCATTGCAACGGCGCCTTACGATCGTGTATTTGAATTATTTTCGTATTACTTCCAATGCCATTTTGACGGTGTTCTTGAATCCATTTCAATACGTGCTTTTCTAGTGTGGCCATTTAGCATTTAGTGCTCTATTTGCACATTAAGTCTTTCTCTTTTTGTTTTCGTTCGTTCTTTACTATCCATCCAGTCGCTAATTGGTTTTCTGTTGATGGAGGGCCGAAACGCTTCTCTGCTCCTCTGTTTCCATATTTCTCTGAATGGCTAGTACTTTCAGTTTATAGCCCACATGATATGAATGCCTTTTACTTTTTTTCCATTTCGAAACTAGCTTCTTCTTCTTCTTCTGTCATACATTACGCTGTCCCTCAGCGTGTTGCAGCCACACCGATCCCTCCGTCATTTTGCAGGTCTTACAGTGCATCTTTTACCTCTCGGAGTATATCACCATAAATGCAATAGTAATCTTGAAATGTCCATTCGTAACAGATGGGGTATCCATTTTTGTCGGTATTCGTCAACATTACTGTTTATATCGAAAATATTTAGTTCCTTCCTGATATCTGTATTTCTTTTGTAGTCTACCTTGGTGTATCCTGCTATGTACCTGAAGAACATCATTTCATTGGCTTGTAATCTTGTTTTATCTTTTTTTTCATTACCCAAGATTAACTTCCTTACAGCAATGTTGGTACTGACGTGACTCTACAAAATGTTTAGATCTGTTTGTGTTCTTACTTTACGTTGGAGGGGACTTCTCATAGTGCCATTTCAGTAGTTAAATTTCTCAGTTTTGTCTTTTTGTTCTAGGTCTCACCTGTATGACAGCATGGTTCGTAGAAATTTGAATCTATCTACTTGCTCTATAATCTTGTTGTATATAATTATTTTTGTTTTTACTAGATTTTTTCCACAGAAAGCAATGACCTTTCTTTTTTGTATTAATATTGACGTATTATATATCTGGCATGTTTGCTATAGTTCGTAGACAGCTCTCTGCAGTCCTTCTCCATTATTCGAAATTAACAGTCGGTTATCTGCGAATAGCAAAGTCATAATGTAATGTTTTTGATTAATGTTATGTGTACAGTTCATCAGTTTCATTCTCCATTGCCGTAAAATTTCGTCAGTGTATATATATTAAAAAGCAGTGGAAAGAGGCTGCAGCCTTGTGGAATTCGTAAATTAATAACCTGTGTTGTTTCTTCACTACCCTCAGTTATTTGGGTTCTTGTATTAGCATAGATCTCTTGAACTACCTGTACAATTTGTATCTGTATACCTCTTCTTATTAAAATTTCCCACGATAGCTGTGTATTTACTTTATCAAAAGCCTTTACATAATCGACGAAAAGAATATGTGTTTCTTTATTGTATTCCTTATGTTTTTCAATAATTTAATGTAGCATAAATATGTTCTTTGTGCAGCTTCACACCTTTCTGAATTCAATTTGTTCTTCTGACATCATGCATTCCATTATGGCTTTTAGTCTTTCGGTTCTTATTCTAGCATAGATCTTACACGCTGTATTTTATACTGATATGTCGAAGTTAGCCACTAACAAAAATATTGTCTGTTACCTATAACACAGATCACTTTCAATTCATACTTACTGGCACCATACACTACAATGAAGCATCACAGACTAGACAGTTCGGGTTTGTTATGTTGAGGCAATACGGAGACAGTGTTTTAGCATGCTTGTGAATCCTCGCAACTCATGTTCGTCGCATCGGTGGTGTTGCATGAATCCAATGTTGCCAGATTGAGATAGATTTCCCGCAGCAACGAATATGTGGCTGCTTTTAAGACTGGAGTGAATTATAAATCAAATAATGAACATTTCCATATTGATTTTGAGTATAAAACGCATCTGAATGTTGGAGGCAATTTCTAGTTGGTTTGGCGAACGGAAGGTAGCTCTAAATGTAGAAAAATGTAAGTTAATGAGGATCATTAGGAAATACAAACTCATAATGTTTGGATACAGCAATAATATTGTGTCGTTTGTCACAGTCAGGTCCCTCATATGTCTGGACGTAACGTTGCAAAGCGATATGAAGTGGAACAAGCATGTGAGGACTGTGCTAGGAAAGGCGAAAGGTCGACTTCGGTTAATTGGGAGAACTCTAGTAGCCTGTGGTTTATCTGTAAGAGAGACCGAATCTAGGAATCTCTGCAACCTGTTCTTGAGTACTGCTTGAGTGTTTGGCATCCAAACCAGGTCGGATTCAAGAAGTACATTGAAGCCGTTCAGAGGCGGGCTGCTAGATTTGTTGATGGTAGGTTCGAACAACATACAATTTTTGTGGAGATGCTTTGGGAACTCAAATTGGAGTCCCTCGAGGGAAGGCGACGTTCTGATGAGAAAATTTAGAGAACCATAATTTCCAGCTGACTGTAGAAAGATTCTGTTGCCTCCAACGTACAGTGAGCTTAAGGACGATGGAGGTAAGATACGAGAAATAAAGGTACATACTGATGCATATAGACAGCCATTTTCCCTCGTTCTGTGGGCGAGTGGAACAGGAAAGGAAATGACTAGTATTAGTACCGGGTACCCTCCGCCACGCACCGTACAGTATATCGCGGAATAGCGCTGTAGTTGTAGTTGTTCATACAAACATAACTGTCATAAATATCAGAAATGTTTGTCAGGCACCATATCTCGCATGAAGTGAAACCATTCCAAATCACACACTGAGCGAAAGCATTCATGTACACTGACCAGCACGAAACAGGCAACGCGTAATAAATGATCCACATTTAACTACACTTAGATGACAAAAGTCTTTGAATACCTCCTGTTACCGTGTCAGACGTATTTTTGTCCGGCGTAGTGCTGGCATGGGCTCAAGAAGTCGTTGCAACTCCCCTGCAGAAATATTGAGCTATACTGCCATTACAGCGGTCCATAACTGCAAAGCGTTGCGGTCAAAATTTTGTGCACGATATGATCTCTCGACTATGTCCAATAAATGTTCGATAGGATTCATATCGGGCAATCTGAGTGGCCAAACCATTCGTTCTTCAGACCAATCGCGATTAACTGTGCATAGATGACATGGGGCATTATCATCCACAATAATTCCATCCTGGATGAAGGCTTGTCGGGTCTTCAGCCGCGTGGTAGCGTTGAGACCCGAGAAAACTTCATCAATAATTTACGCCGGGAAAGCCTACAGTCACAATTACATTATTACTTGGGAGTATGAAATGAATAAATGGCTGCAAATGGTCTCCAAGTAGCCGAACATCCAGAGAACCCAGTCCATTTAATGTAAAGACAGTCCACTCTATTATGGAGCCACCACCAGCTTGTACAGTGCTTGTTAACAACTTGTGTGCATGGATTCGTGGGGTCTACGCCACATTCGAAAGCTTCCATCAGCTCTTACCAACTAAAATCTGGACTCGTCTGACCTGACCACGGTTTTAAGTCGTCTAGGATCCAGTGAACCAAGGAGAGGCACTGCAGGCGATGCCGTGCTTTTTGCGAAAGCACTCGCATTGGTCGTCTACTGCTGTAGGCCCTTAAAGCCAGATTTCGCTGCACTGTCATACGAAATTTCTCCGCATACGTTCGTCGCACGTCCCACATTAATTTCTGCGGTCGTTTCACGCAGAGTTGCTTGTCTGTTAGCACTGAGAACGCTACGCAAACGCCACCAATTTCGGTCGTTCTGTGAAGGCTGTCGGCCACTGCGTTCCGTAATGCATAAAATTTGCTATTATCCGCACACTGTGAATCGCGAAATTTTGAATTCCGTAACAATTTCCGAAACGGAATGTCCCATGAGTCCGAAGTCGATTACTTTCCGTCGTGCTGCCGTAAACACGACGAAAACCTTTTCTTATGAATTACCTTTAAACGTCCCATTCGAACAATTATACATGACAGTGCTTAAACTGACACACAATATTTTTAGCGCAACGCAGTCTGACTTTCAAAAATCCGTACATAACAATGGCCCTGCCTAACATTAACCTATACGTTTCACAAATCACTTACCTCACAAAAACCTTCGTTTCTCGAACTACTGCAATACAGCGAGCGCCACTACTGCCAGCTAAATAAAAGATTGAAACTACTGCAGGCACTAACTACTGATAGGGATAGTTAGCAAATGTAAGATTTTCATAGAGAACAAACAATGTATTTACCTTAATATTGCTCAAAAGTCATATTATATATATCAGTTCATGATATCCAGTCTTACAAATTCACTCTTTCTTAATGAGAGACGACCAGATCGTCCGCTCTCAAAATTCCGCCATCTCTCTCCCCACATCCACCACTGTTGGCGGCTCACCTCCAACTGCGCAACGCTATGCGCTGTCAACATCCAGCTGCCCAACACTACAATGGCAGACAACAATGCAAACAAGCCACAGACGGGACACAGAACAGCCAGTGATTTTCATACAGAGCGCTACGTAGCGTTACCAATAAGAAAACCTAAACAGCCTACTTACATAGCCCCCATGCTCCCCACAAATAATTTTACAAATTGTTCTGGGCACTGGACAATACCTTATTGTTAAAAAAATTTTCACAATTACAGTAACAAAGAAATCAAATGCACATACTTATTCATACAATGTTGGTCAAAAGCTAAAATTTTCTCACAGTCCATAAAGACAGTCCTGATCGTTCATCACAGTCAAATAGCTGTGTTTTCCTCAAAGTCTGAGCAGTAAAAGAAAATGCACACGAAGTAGAGGATTTCCATGCAGTCTTAAAGAAGTAGTGTTATCCTTCCAGCGGAAAGACAGTGTTGACACTTGACATGCAGACAGGTAATAGGCCACAACAGAGCAAACCCACAGCAGAGTCATTAGAAGTTTTGAAGAATATTGGTAGGTAGGTCATCGCAGAGCTTGCTAGAGAGTATGGTATTGGTGGGCCACCAGAGGTGCAGACCCACTGCAGTCCTTTTAGAGATGGCTAGCAGCCATCTGCTGTGACTGTGCAGGCGCACAGTCACCATTGAAGAGTCTTGCGGAGAATATAGCAAGTTCAAGAATCACCACTTGTGCACTCACATTTTTTTTTTATATTTCCTTAGAACCAGCAAGGCTATCATCCAGTCCCTTGCTGAATTATAACACACGTGCAAACACTAACAGTCCTCTTTTTTCACATTTTGTGCATATACTATGACCAACAGAAATGTGTGCAGTGAAAAGAATGCTTACAAGTTACTTAATTTGATAAACTGGTGTGAATTACAACTTTATAACATGAGAATACAATTACGGAGATACAGAAAACATCATTAAAACATAATAATAGAGATAACATTTGTAGTAATGCAGGCTTTACAAAAGAATAGAAATAAACATATACATCAGTGTTACAGGAATTATGACATAAGTAAATATATAAAATAATGAGAATAGTTTTCAAAACATTAATTTCACATATGAGCATTGATACAGAACAGAATTAATAATGTCTAAACATCTTTACAAAGTAAATAACATATTGTTAATGCAAATTATATTTGAGGATAACAGTATTCCTCATCATAGTGGATGTAGCTTAGTACTATAAAAGTTTAACAACATAAATCTTAGGAGCTAAACACATAAAGACAGGAAAAACACAAATACACAAAAGTACACAAACACATAGCAGAATAACACAGGCGGAAAGGACAGGGTTTGTTTTCAGTGTAACATTTGGTACTGCAGTCCAACCCAAAACTTCATTCCATAGATCTTTCGTCTTACTTCAACATTTGTTTCGTCCAAAAAAATCCTATCCAAGCATGCTTTCTGTATTTATATCTTCACATATTTCTTACCTCGTTATTTATTTTCCATTATCTTGTCTCATCATATATTTCTAAGAAAATCCTACCTGTACCTGGTTTCTGTACTTTTTTCACACAACTTCTCAATGCATTTCTTCCAGTTCATCGCAACTCATTCTCTAATATAGTCTACGCCCTCTTACGCTAACTTAAATCTACTGAGCTCAGATGCTAAACTAAGGAACGAGGCAATGCAGCAGCACAAAACAATTAATACAAACAGAAATGAAAAAAAAAATGGAAATTGTCAAAGCAAGCAGCAGCAAATCTAAATTAGCAGAGCAAATGCAACATTACAACTAATATGAGCCAATGTGCAGCAACAAGAAAAATAAATCAGTAGTAAAGCTGGCTTAACAGAGTAATACAAAGTGACATTCAGTAGCACTATGCATGGCAAACAGCAGCAGCAAATGCTATAGCTTATACCTAAACATGGCAAAGCTCAAGCAGAAAAAATTTTACACTAAAGACAACAATGCAGATAAGGGAAATCTCTGTTCACATCTTAATGTCTATGTAATTAGTGTGGTGCACCACAACTTATTCTACGAGAAATATAACCAAGTAGTTGAAAAGAAAATTATGTATGCAAGTCCTGTGAAGGGAAATGTTTTTTTTTTTTTGTGCTCCTTCGTTCTCTTTTTAAGTAGATCATAAGTTATTATTTACTGAATCTGTAGGCATAAAATATCTATGTTAGTACATCTATAAAATTTTATTTTAACCAATGCTGCAGTGCATCTAGAAACTAGATACTAACCAAAATGAGCAAACTCTCAACTACAAAGGCAATAGATACAAAATGTTTCTCGTCATTTCATTAGGTATTTTAGTAAATATCATAAATTAAGAGCTCCACAGTTTAATCATATGTTTTCAAGTTTGAGCGTGTTGTATTTGGGATGCTTTCTACATAGAAATGTCAATAGCCAGGATAATGGCCTCCTTTTTTTCTCCACCTGTGCCTCTGAAAGGCACACACTAACGACTTTTTTCCAGGCGACTGTCGCGTTGCTGTGTGCCCACGATGCATGACGTGAAGGTAACTTAACTTTCTTACCGAAATATTTACGACACCAGTTTGCACTACAGTGACAGTCTCATATAAAAAATTTCATAGGTCGAGAATTTGCGTTGTAAATGTGTAGAAACAAAATCCAATGGATATAACAGTGTGCAAAAAATTTTCGCCTGCATTGTGATACATTCAAGCATTTGCACAGATTTCATAACTCTTAAAGTACGATTCTCAGCTTATTGATCATAAACATACCTCAACAGCATAATATACATCGTCATCGTAATTATAACATCATAACAGATCAATCACATCTCAGAATCGTCGCAGCTTCTTTCAATAATTTCAATACCTTCAATAGAGTCATCTACCTCAAACGTACTTCAAAAATCATGATCCCTTACCAAATACATCATTCAAAGCTCTCATAGTATCACAATGGTTCCGAAAAAATATGAACAGTTCACAAAGTACAGACATAATACAATTTCATAAGTGTGAAGTTATCCAACTATGTAATTACGTAAACATCTGTCACTTATATAGTAAAATAAATGTTTGTCTCTCCCAGTTAAATGATCAGATAGCTGTGTAATTCATGTGTTAGAGAAATGTGGTACCGATGTGTAAAGTTGTATAAGCAAATACCATATTAGCTAGGGCTCCTTGTGCTTGCCAAACACATGGTACACAAAATAGGCGTGTGCTCCCCTGAGGATTAATGTAATTATACCCTCAGGTGTTACAGATTACAGCCACTGAATGAAATGTATCACCGAAAACTTTCTTTGTATCTATCACTCAAATACGTGTACTGCAGCGCTAAACTGTGCGTCTTGTTGTAATATAATATCTGTGGAATTGTCGTAATTATCGTCCTCCGAAAGCTAAGTTCTGCAGAAGTCAATGTACTTACCTCATAATAAACAAAAATGAAATGCTTTGCGTATAGATATGTTACTTATTACGCTTATTTCCGTGATGAAGAAAGTACTGTATTGTAACGTATTGTTGTACTATGGGAAAGTCTGTTTCACTGTAGCTATACCACAAAAGTTATTACTAAAACGTGTTTTCCTTTTCAGAAGAATTCAGAAAACTGTGCAGATATAAAACAGAAACACCGCAAAAGCAACATTTTAAAATATCGCTCATTAGTAGCGTCGTGATAAAATCGTGTAGCTGTCACATAAAGTAACCACTGTGTCATCTGGTATCTCACAGAAAGTACTTTAAATCCAGAATGTATTTTCAAGTAAACCAAAATGTTGCATTAAAATCTCATTAGCAGTACTGGTATATGCTCTAAGTATGTGAGCCTTATAGTCGTTACGTAATCGCGCAACTAACAAGCAAGAATGTTCACACACTATAACACTGTGTCGTCTGTTCACTATAACAATGCATTCACAATTTCTGTTTAAAAACGTTCCCTAGGTTCTAGACTGGATAGTTAACTTCAAAATATTGTTGCATGGTAACAGTTTCTCAGTGTGACAAATTGTACTAGTAGCGTGAAGTCAAAAGTTTTATGGCAAAGACTAAGTTAAAAAACAGATTATCTTTCAAAAATGGTTTTACATGTGAAATGTGGTGTAAACCTTTACTCTTCCTAGTACGCAGAGTTTCAACTTCAACGCAATTATCATGTGGTATACGTCGGATTCTGTAAGGTCCATTGTAAACTAGAAAGAATTTGTGACTCAAGTGTTTCTTCTTATGTGACAATGAATGAGCATTAATGAGAACTTTCTGACCAATATATAATTTCTTTGCATTTGCTTTACCGTGTAATTTTCTCCTTTTGTCTGCTGCAGAATTTATATTTTTAATAGCCAAAACAATTATGTCTTTGTGTCGAAGTTTACGTGTATTCGGGAAAGGTACAAGCTCTCTGATTCTGTTCGGTGGTTCTTCATTCTTCAGTACCAGAACAGGTGGTAAAGCAGTGTACTCACGAGGTATTTCATTCAGCACGTTTTGAAATAAGTATAAATGTCTGTCCCAATACTGATGCTTTCTGTGACAATAAAGTCTGCAAAGCTTATTGATTTCTTTCATAATCCGTTCAGACGGGTTACAATGTGGTGAGTACAATGAAATAAAAACAGGTTTGATTTTATGGATCCGAAGCATCCGCGAACAAACAGCAGATCTGAATTGCGGTCCTTTATCTGAAATGACTTTACTAACATGCCCAACTTCACGTAAGAAATTTTTAACAAAGGCGTTGGATACAGACCGTCCAGTGGCTTTACGTAACGGAGTGAAAGCAACAAATTTTGAAGTAAGTTCAACAGCGACTAGAACGTACGAAAATCCATTAGATGTTCTGACAAGGGGTCCCAAGAGATCAAAAACAGCAAATTCTTTTAATTTAGAAGGAATGATAGGAAACAACGGAGTACGATGTGAGACAGTAGATGGTTTAGCCTTTTGACAAACTTTACAAATAGACAAGACTATTCGAATTCTCTTTTCCATATTGTTAAAATAACAAGTCGTTCGAAGAATATGATAACATTTTCGTGGACCAAAATGTGCATAGCTGAAATGAATGTACCAAATGAGCTTATTAACAAAATCATTAGGAATGCAAAGTACCCATAGCTTGTCATCAACAGTGCAGCGTTTGAACAGTATGTTGTTTCTAACCAGATAATAATGCCGAATCTGTGTGTGTGTCTTTTCATGCCATTTACTTTTGATGTCTTTCCTAATCGGATCTTTATCTTGTTCATGAGCAATATCCTTTAAAGATGTGGTGATGAAGTTTTCAAAGGCGACTTTCTGAATGTAAAGAATACTGAAATTTTTCTCGAGGTTGCCTTCTGTGTTACTTTTCTCAAGCACAGCCGGTGTGCGTGACAGTGCGTCCGCAACAATGTTCTCCTTGCTGGCAATGTAGACTATTGTGAAGTGGAATTCTTTCAGAAACAATGCCCAACGTTTTAACCTGTCATGATTTAATTTTGAAGACATAAGAAATTGTAATGCACGATGATCACTGTATACTTTTACGTGCTTACCAGAAAGAAAGAAACGGATTTTGTTAAATGCCCAAACGATAGCTAAAGCATCTAATTCAGTAACGGAATAATTTTTTTCAGATTTTGTTAGCATTCATCTAGAAAAAGCAGTGGTTTTCTGAACAGTAGTGTCATTTTCTATGGCTTCTTGAAATAAATGGTCACCAAGACCGTCTTTAGAAGAAACCGTGTTTAGGCAGAAATCTTGTGACAGATCTGGCTGAGCTAATATTGTCGCGTTAAGTATCGCTTCTTTCAAGGAATTGAATTCCAACTGTGCTTGTTCGGCCCAGTACCTAACAGTATTTTTTACAGTGAGAGAACAAAGTTTTGGTGTAACTAGAATTTGCATATTCAGAAAACGACGGTAAGAATTTACGAGACCTAGAAAACTGCGGACTTGTTTTTCTGTGGATGGAACTGGAATGGCTCTGATTGCATCTAACGTTTCAGGATCCGGCGGAATGCCTTCAGAAGAAATGATATGCCCCAAAAACTTCACTTTTCTCCTACCGAATTCAGACTTTCCCAAGTTAACTGTAATTCCACATTCTGCAAAGATACGTAAAAAACTGTTGCGGATGCGATTATGTTGTTCCCATGAGGCTTCTGGTATTAGGATATCACCCATATACAAGGTAATGTGACGTTTTAAGAACTCAGGTAATATGGAATTTAGCCCGCGAATGAATGCTACTGAAGAAATGTTCAAACCAAAAGGAAGTTTCCGAAACTGATAACAAACCCCGAAACATAGGAAAACTGTGTATTTTCTACATTCTGGATGAAGTTCGATCTGATAAAAGCTGACAACACTTTTACATCATTAAAATTTTGAAGAAGCTCTTCCATCGTTTGCGGCATGTCTGTTTCAGGAATGATGATGGTATTGATTTGTCTCGAATGTAAGACAAGCCTGATCGATAGATTTTTCTTCTCAACAACATGTAATGGATTGTTGTATGAGCATACTACAGGCTCAATAATTCCCTCGCCAAGCATAGATTGTATTTCTGTTCCAACACGATCCTTATAATGTGCCGGAATTACGTATGGTCTAACACAAAATTTAGTATGCTCACGAACACGAAATTGGTATTGAAATCCCTTGATTGTTCCTGTTTTGTGAGTAGAAACTGTGGAATGTGCTTGTAAAATCTCAAAAAGGTCCTGCCTATCAGTGTCATTACAATTCTCAGTTGTTTGAATTTTATTCTGAATTAACGCATTAGTATCAAATATTCAGTCGATATCATCCCTGTCAGTACTTGCAGTGTGAATGTTAGTGTCTAGTTACATAGAAAATTTCGAAGTGTTGTCTAACAGAAGGTAAAGCCGATTAATTTCCTCATCATGGTTTGAGAGCCAATCTTCAAATTTCAAAGATATTGACTTACCTATTTTCTCTAAACTCGTTTCAGCATCGTGAAAGTTTAAGATTGCTTTGTATTCATTCAAAAAGTCTACTTCCAATATAATTTCCGTCGACAATAATGGAATAATAAGAAAGTTCATAGAGAAGCTGTTGCCGACCGATCCATCGATAATGCTTCCCTGTTCACTAATTGTTCCAATGTATACACCATTGTTTGCAGACCGCTCCATTTCCCTATGCACAATTACCAAATTACTGCATTCACACGCCTTAATTGTCACAATATTTCGCACGATAACACAGAAGGGCACAATTTGAAGACAAAAATAAGAAAACACATTAACATAGCACTGACACTAACGTCTAGTTAATCGCAAACGCATCTGCGAAAAACTTGGTTCAAATCTACGTGCAGGCCACAACTGTTTTACTGAACAACAAAGAAAGACTGCAACTACAAAGTAGATTCTCTCTATAATTACGCGCTAGCAATAAAAAAAGCTGCACTAATTACACAAACTACAAGAAAAATTTAGAAGATTCCAGTGAGGAATGCTCGGCTAAGGGTCGACATATGAAACGTCCCCTTTGAACAGTTATACATCACTGTGCTTAAACTGACACAAAATATTTTTTAGCGCAACGCAGTCTGACTTTCAAAAATCCGTACAAAAGAATGGCCCTGACTAACATTAACCTATACGTTTCACAAATCACTTGTTGTTGTTGTTGTCTTCAATCCTGAGACTGGTTTGATGCAGCTCTCCATGCTTCTCTATCCTGTGCAAGCTGCTTCATCTCCCAGTACCTACTGCAACCTACATCCTTCTGAATCTGCTTAGTGTACTCATCTCTCGGTCTCCCTCTACGATTTTTACCCTCCACGCTGCCCTCCAATGCTAAATTTGTGATCCCTTGATGCCTCAAAACATGTCCTATCAACCGATACCTTCTTCTAGTCAAGTTGTGCCACAAACTTCTCTTCTCCCCAATCCTATTCAATACCTCCTCATTAGTTACGTGATCTATCCACCTTATCTTCAGTATTCTTCTGTAGCACCACATTTCGAAAGCTTCTATTCTCTTCTTGTCCAAACTAGTTATCGTCCATGTTTCACTACCATACATGGCTACACTCCAAACAAATACTTTCAGAAACGACTTCCTGATACATAAATCTATATTCGATGTTAACAAATTTCTCTTCTTCAGAAACGCTTTCCTTGCCATTGCCAGTCTACATTTTATATCCTCTCTACTTCGATCATCATCAGATATTTTACTTCCTAAATAGCAAAACACCTTTACTACTATAAGTGTCTCGTTTCCTAATCTAATTCCCTCAGCATCACCCGATTTAATTTGACTACATTCCATTATCCTCGTTTTGCTTTTGTTAATGTTCATCTTATATCCTCCTTTCAAGACACTGTCCATTCCGTTCAACTGCTCTTCCAAGTCCTTTGCCGTCTCTGACAGAATTACAATGTCATCGGCGAATCTCAAAGTTTTTACTTCGTCTCCATGAATTTTAATACCTACTCCAAATTTTTCTTTTGTTTCCTTTACTGCTTGCTCAATATACAGATTGAATAACATCGGGGAGAGGCTACAACCCTGTCTCACTCCTTTCCCAACCACTGCTTCCCTTTCATGCCCCTCGACTCACTGCCATCTGGTTTCTGTACAAATTATAAATAGGCTTCCGCTCCCTGTATTTTACCCCTGCCACCTTTAGAATTTGAAAAAGAGTATTCCAGTCAACATTGTCAAAAGCTTTCTCTAAGTCTACAAATGCTAGAAACGTAGGTTTGCCTTTTCTTAATCTTTCTTCTAAGATAAGTCGTAAGGTCAGTATTGCCTCACGTGTTCCAACATTTCGACGGAATGCAAACTGATCCTCCCCGAGGTCTGCATCTACCAGTTTTTCCATTCGTCTGTAAAGAATTCGCGTTAGTATTTTGCAGCCGTGGCTTATTAAACTGATAGTTCGGTAATTTTCACATCTGTTTAGCCATTTTGCACTTCCTGTCGATCTCATTTTTGAGACGTTTGTATTCCTTTTTGCCTGCTTCATTTACTGCATTTTTATATTATTATTATGTTCTTCTTGAAGTCTGAGGGTATTTCGCCTGTCTCATACATCTTGCTCACCAGCTGGTAGAGTTTTCTCAGGACTGGTTGTCCCAAGGCCGTTAGTAGTTCTAATGGAATGTTGTCTACTCCGGGGGCCTTGTTTCGACTCAGGTCTTTCAGTGCTCTGTCAAACTCTTCACGCAGTATCGTATCTCCCATTTCGTCTTCATCTACATCCTCTTCCATTTCCATAATATTTTCCTCAAGTACATCGCCCTTGTATAAACCTTCTATATACTCCTTCCACCTTTCTGCCTTCCCTTCTTTGCTTAGAACTGGGCTGCCATCTGAGCTCTTGATATTCATACACTTGGTTCTCTTCTCTCCAAAGGTCTCTTTAATTTTCCTGTAAGGCAGTATCTATCTTACCCCTAGTGAGATAAGCTTCTACATCCTTACATTTGTCCTCTAGCCATCCCTGTTTAGCCATTTTGCACTTCCTGTCGATCTCATTTTTGAGACGTTTGTATTCCTTTTTGCCTGCTTCATTTACTGCATTTTTATATTTTCTCCTTTCATCAATTAAATTCAATATTTCTTCTGTTACCCAAGAATTTCTAGCAGCCCTCGTCTTTGTACCTACTTGATCCTCTGCTGCCTTCACTACTACATCCCTCAGAGCTACCCATTCTTCATCTACTGTATTTCTTTCCCCTATTCCTGTCAATTGTTCCCTTATGCTCTCCCTGAAACTCTGTACAACCTCTGGTTCTTTCAGTTTATCCAGGTACCACCTCCTTAATTTCCCACATTTTTGCAGTTTCTTCAGTTTTAATCTACAGGTCATAACCAATAGATTGTGGTCAGAGTCCACATCTGCCCCTGGAAATGTCTTACAACTTAAAACCTGGTTCCTAAATCTCTGTCTTACCATTATATAATCTATATGATACCTTTTAGTATCTCCAGGGTTCTTCCACGTATACAACCTTCTTTCATGATTATTAAACCAAGTGTTAGCTATGATTAAGTTGTGCTCTGTGCAAAATTCTACTAGGCGGCTTCCTCTTTCATTTCTTAGCCCCAATCCATATTCACCTACTATGTTTCCTTCTCTCCCTTTTCCTACACTCGAATTCCAGTCACCCATTACTATTAAATTTTCTTCTACCTTCACTATCTGAATAATTTCTTTTATTTCATCGTACATTTCTTCAATTTCTTCATCATCTGCAGAGCTAGTTGGCATATAAACTTGTACTACTGTAGTAGGTGTGGGCTTCGTATCTATCTTGGCCACAATAATGCGTTCACTATGCTGTTTGTAGTAGCTTACCCGCATTCCTATTTTCCTATTCATTATTAAACCTACTCCTGCATTACCCCTATTTGATTTTGTGTTTATAACCCTGTAGTCACCTGACCAGAAGTCTTGTTCCTCCTGCCACCGAACTTCACTAATTCCCACTATATCTAACTTTAACCTATCCATTTCCCTTTTTAAATTTTCTAACCTGCCTGCCCGATTAAGGGATCTGACATTCAACGCTCCGATCCGTAGAACGCCAGTTTTCTTTCTCCTGATAACGACATCCTCCTGAGTAGTCCCCGCCCGGAGATCCGAATGGGGGACTATTTTACCTCCGGAATATTTTACCCAAGAGGATGCCATCATCATTTAATCATACAGTAAAGCTGCATGTCCTCGGGAAAAATTACGGCTGTAGTTTCCCCTTGCTTTCAGCCGTTCGCAGTACCAGCACAGCAAGGCCGTTTTGGTTAATGTAGCAAGGCCAGATCAGTCAATCATCCAGACTGTTGCCCCTGCAACTACTGAAAAGGCTGCTCCCCCTCTTCAGGAACCACACGTTTGTCTGGCCTCTCAACAGATACCCCTCCGTTGTGGTTGCACCTACGGTACGGCCATCTGTATCGCTGAGGCACGCAAACCTCCCCACCAACGGCAAGGTCCATGGTTCATGGGGGGGACAAATCACTTACCTCACAAAAATCTTCGTTACTCGAACCACTGCAACACAGCGAGCGTCGCTACTGCCAGCTAAATAAAAGATTCAAACTACTGAAGTCACTAACTACTGATAGGGATAGTTAGCAAATGAAAGATTTTGGTAGAGAACAAACAATGTGTTTACCTTAATATTGTTCAAAAGTCATTATATACATCAGTTCATGGCATCCAGTCTTACAAATTTACTCTTTCTTAATAAGAGACGTCCAGATCGTCCGGTCTCAAAATTTCGCCATCTCTCTCCCCACGTCCACCACTGCTGGCGGCTCACCTCCAACTGCGCAACGCTACGCGCTGTTAACATTCAGCTGTCCAACACTACAATGCCAGACAACAATGCAAACTAGCCACAGACTGCACACAGCACAGCCAGTGATTTTCATACAGAGCGCTACGTGGCGTTACCAATGAGAAAACCTAAACAGCCTACTTACAACCTGAGTACACATGACAGCTCCGCCAATTCCCTGCCTTTTTATACCTTGTGTACGTGATACTACCGCCATATGTACTGTGCATATCCCAAGACATTTGTCACCTCGGTGTAATCAATCCCACAGCACTTTATTGCACATTTTTAACTATGTATGATATTTTTGTTGCTGTGGAAGCAAAAATGAAGCCTTGGTTGTTTATTGCAGAAGTCGTAATTGTGTTTTCCACTCAACCTGAAAAATTCTAAGTGAAGCAATAATATTTCCCAGGTTTTGAAGCATTTAGTATTGTACAATGCGATGTATGTACTTCAGTGACACATCTATATAGAATCTTTCTTTCACTATTGTTGAAAGGTATACAAACAGGCTGAAATTTTGTAAGAAAATTTTATATTGAACCAGAGATGGTCAAATGTAGTATCGATTGTGTAGTAGTGTCACTGCTCAATAGCAGTCGCTCGTTCAAAGCGTCATGGGTAAAGTGTTATATTAACGTTAGATAGAGAAATGTGTGGAAGACTCTCAAGTGTAAAGACGTGTTGTATCTGGCGTGTGCTGGATATACACTTACTCCCTAAGGACAGCAATAATTTTTTATTTGCAAGCTACCATATTGGAAATAATTGTTTTGTTACCAGTGCAATGCGCGTATTCGTAAGTGATGAGTGAGACAATGTGGAGCACTCATATCCAATGATGTTGTAAAGCTAATTGTTAATGTATAATCAATTTATTGTGCGTGTGTTAATTGTGAGCATTATTAATTTTCAAAGAGTCAAAAATACAATCTTTAAAGTTAGTGCCAGATTGTGATTTAAGACAATTCAATACCAGTTCCCAGGTCAATGTCGTTTTTGATGAAGTATTTTGATCAAGGAGTTGTTGTCTCAGTCATACTCGATTTAATTAAAATGTATGCTAAGCAACTGTCTTGCACGGTAGCTGTATGCTAACTATACAATGTAAGGCACTAACAGAGTGCATTGCGAAGAGTGTTACCACTGCGCAGATAAAGGTAAGAAATTTGGTTATTTCAGGGATGGCATTCATTAAGCAGACTGACTACTATTTTCAAATTAATCATGTTTTGTTTCATTACCAGGGCCAATTTCAGATCAATAGTGTTGCATCAGATTCAGTTTTCGTGTTACGTAATTTCATGCAGTTTTTCTTTGGTTTAAAGTCACTGCCAGTTTACAGTCTCGCAGTCCAAAAAGTTCAGTACAGGGAAAAGGACATAAGCGTCGAGATAAAATACACGTTCGAATTCCGACATCTGTGCTGCAGGCTGCTGTCCTTTACGATATTTCAAATGTAAATGTTCGTTGTAATCAGCTTTCTGGACTAAATGCGCCGTTAAGCACGGAAAATACTGCTAATCTCTTGCTTTCGTGAAAGATGGTTGCAACATTGGATTACATCCTCGATTCAGCCTGCGACTATCTAACGATAGAGAGAGGGTGTGGCGAAGACCTGATGAAAGGTTTTCCCCTCTAACTTTCTCATCTAGGACAAATTCTCAGGGTGCTAACGGTCTTGGCAGGAATCAGTACGACTGCAAGGATGGCTTTGGTCTTAGGGAGTATCGGAGAAAACCCCTTTGGAGCTTGTTGTTCCTTTTGTTCCATTTATAGGTGATGATCTGCCACTAATGCATGACAATGTACATCTTCATGTTGCGAGAACTCTTCATGAGTTTTTGGATGACGCGAATATTCTCTCTATGGCTTGGCTTGATCGATGCCCTGTTTCGAATCTAACGTCTCGTATATGGAACCAGCTGGTGAGAAGGGTTTATCAGGAAAGAGCCTGCAAGGCCTAGATAGGCCCTCTTGAATCACTGAGAGAAATTCTACTGAAAAACGGCTGAAAGTAAATACAGCCCCAGGCTCATGGATTGCTGAAACCAGTCGGTTGTCCCACCACAAAATGTACCACCATGACCTATAACTGACGAGGCACTTTCCGAGCTAGATCCTCCATGAAAAGATTAGTCATAACCACAGACAGTGTGCTGAAACACTGGACTTATGAATTAAAAATTCGCATCTCTAGTTAAATTAAACATACTCATAGTTACCTTTCAGACGGCAACGACCGTTAACAACAACTAAGCTATCTATGTCAAAGCTGCAACTCACAAATAACGCACGTGGAGAGGAAACGCGTCTTTCATTTCTCTATCACTTTTATTGGAGTAGCACAGCTAACGAATATTCCAAATTCTGTAGCAATATGTTTTAATCCTTAGTGCAACCATTTTACGGCCGCGTCCACACCATGTAAGTGGAATGAAGCTACTTTCATACCACGAAGTACATAATCTACGCCGCAGCAAAGGAGATGAATATTTAATGCGAACTATTTAAGTTGCCATGACATATCAGTATGGTGAGAAATATGCTTTCCATACATGCAAATACTGAAAATTCCGTAAGTTTTTAAATTTTACGATAATGTTTTTGGAATTACATAAAACATAAAATGCTTTTACCGAATGGAAAAGTATTGAACGCTTGTGAAGTCGATTGGCACGGGAAGGGCATTTCGGCAACAGCTCAAAACTTCTGTCATATGTTAGTAAACAAACAGCAAGTCTGATAGCAATTTCAATACGCTTTTTGGCTATAAGATCTGTTGAGCGCTTTTCGAAATATGTGATGAAAGACGTAATGGTCCAATGTTAAAGTCTTGGTTCCTTTCTTCCTTCCCAGCTGTTTCAATGAAGGAAAAGATTTACAAAGATGGACGAGTTTTGTACTAAAATTTAGATACTGAAAGGTGCGTGTATATAATCTTATAGGTAATTTTCTTGGCTTAGGACTCGCTTGTGGCATTTGTATCGTTCAGCTATGCATATGCAGTCTCGGCAGAGTTGCTGCACAGCCCAGAGACTAGTTAAGACATCTTTGCTCTATGACGATGTACGATGTACGATGATGTACGGGTGTCAAGTGTTCATTGTGAAGAGAGGGTTCAAGTGGTTCAAACGGCTCTGAGCACTATGAGACTTAATATCTGTGGTCATCAGTCCCCTAGAACTTAGAACTACTTAAACCTACCTAACCTAAGGACATCACACACATCCATGCCCGAGGCAGGATTCGAACCTGCGACCGTAGCAGTCACGCGGTTCCGGACTGAGCGACTAGAACCGCTAGACCACCGCGGCCGGCTGAAGAGAGGGAACAGGATGTCGTCCCAGTAAGCTTGTACAGGAAGGATGCAGTGCATGTTGTTCTTGGCAGTCATTTTATTGATCTGATGGAAGATATTATTGTTACAGAAGGAATATTATCATGGAATGAGATAGATTTATTAAGATAGATACTATTTTGAGAAGAGTGAGATTTAAGGCAACATACGAACATACAGAGGGTGCTTCAAAAAGGACTTCACATCTCCGAAAATTCATATAAATTAATCTATAGTACCTACAGAGGCTATTGTAGTGTCAATTTGTATGGAAATAGATCAAGTTTTGTCTCGCTTATGTCGCTAGTGTCGAATTGCACCGCAGGAGCTCTAGAGGCACGTGCGTTAAAGATTACTTCCTTCACTGGACCCGAGCATGCTAGCTGTGTGTTTTCGTTTGAAGAATCGAAGTCGGCGACAACAGTTCAGTGTAATTTCCGTACGCTAGGATCCTCGTAGTAGGCCTACAATGTATGAGTGGCGTAAATGTTTTATAGAAACAGGGTGCTCGGTAAGACATGGGAAATCACCAGGTCGTCCAAGCACATCTGACAAAGTCGATGAGTGGGTGAGATGACATTTAGTCATCAGCGCTACGAAATCGACCCGGCGTGCATCTCGCGAACTGCAAATCCCACATACTACTGCTTGGTGCATATTTAGAAATCGTTTGCATTTGTAACCGTACAGATTGAAGGCTGAACAAGCAACAAAAGAAACTGATAAAAATGCTCACAAGAACTTCTGCGCGGGTATGTTAAATTGGTCACATGAGGATAAACATTTCTTGGACCAAATCATCGTTTCTGATGAGTGCCTAGGTTAACACACAAAACTGTAGGATTTGAGGCAGTGAAACACCATGTCAAACATTGCAACATATTCGTGGTAACCCTGAACTCAAAGTTTTTTGTGCACTGAGCAAGAACAAAGTTGTGGCCCCTTTTTTCCGTAAGAGGACCATCAAGGGGGTAGTGTACCTGAACATGTTACAACAGGTGATACCACAAATCGATGAGGATTACTAAGAATGAAATGTTTACTTCATGCAAGATGGTACACCACCTCACTAACTGGCTGACGTCCGGGACTTTCTCAGTGACCGCTTTCCAGGTCAATGGAATGGTCGTAATGCGCCAATTGCGTGGGCCCTACGTTCCTCAGTCCTGATTCCGCTAGTTTTTTTCTATGGGGATTCATCAAAGATATCGTTTTTGTAACTATTGTGTCGGCTTCTCTACCTGCACTTAGAGCAAGAATATATGCCGCCACTCAGCAAGTGACACCTTCAATGTTACAGCGAGATTGGGAAGAATTAACTTCCGAAGGGATGTGTGCAGGATAACCAACGAAAGCCACACGCAACGTCTTTAGTTTAAGATAAAAAAACTTTCCCTAAAAAATAACACTAAACCCAGCTCTGTATCTTCTTTCAATAAATTTATTCCAATTTTTAAAGTTATAAAGTCCTCTCTGAAACACCCTGTACTTTTATTTTATTGCCGCAGCATTTGATGAGGCATTCTTGGTTCAACACTAACATCCATTCAACACAAACATCCATACCAGAAGGTTGTTGCTATTTTCATGAACGCTGTCACAGTGTTAACGGATTTGAAGAGATGAAAAGAATTTAACCATTACTATGATGAGTTATCGCTGAGATTAAATTATCGTCAAGAGTTACATTTCTGTTTGTCTTCAGTATTGATCTTACATAATTATAATTTGGAATGAAATAGTTTCTTACTGCTTTCTGTGCCTTCAATGGTAAAATTTTGTAAACAGAACAGTATCAAGAAACTTTTTTTGAGATGAATTTTAGTACAGTTTCTTCACAACAGTTTTGACATTATTCAGCTCCCATTACATAATGAACATTCTTTTTCATAGGAGATCAACTTTATGAGAACCAAGTCTGCATTGAAGATTTTTAAGAGATCGCATTGCACTATTTCGATTGTCTATAGTTAGTAGCTGCTCAGAAATTGAGACCTGCCTTTCTTTGTTTTTCTACGAGAGCAGTTGCAATGTGTCTTCCATTGCGACATAGGTAGGACAAATATGAGTTTTCAGTTTCACAGGATCAGTTAATAGTGTTGAATTTAACGATTCTCATTAAAGTAGAGAGTAAGTAAAAACAGAAAAAAACAGACGGTGTTGTTTCAGACACGTATATTTCATTAACATTCTCACAGTCACATTTGCTTTTTTCTCCCGCAGACATATTTTGCTCAGCAGTATTTATTATGTATGAATGGCATTCGTTTGTACAGGTGCGTCGGGTTGCATCTCTGTAAACGCTTTCTAATACGAGTGTATTACCGTATCGTTTAGTTATAGTTATTGCACCGTTTAACAGCGTTGGTCTCTTTGTAGTTATTACCGCAGGATAGCTGGGACCATTTTGGTGTGGGTAGTCCTCTCGTGCTGGGCCCCTGGCCATGTCAGGCGGACCCGTGCCCACTAAGAAGAAGATCGCAGAGCAACCTACGCGACTCTCAGAATCTTGCATCGCCGCCGTTGTGGGAGATCCGCGTCGGAAACGCTGCTCGTCCACGGCCTCCCGTCGCCCATATTGCTCCGCCCACCTCCCAACGGGCGAAGGATCGCACCAACCGCCACAAATCGCCGGTGGACACCACCAGCACTGAAATCGACCATCATGAAGACTGTCCACCGCCGCTGTGTCAGGGTCCGTTCATCCGCGTCGTCCGACGATTCACCTGAACGCCTAGTAATTGATCTTCTCGTAGCGAGGCGGCGAACACATCGACTCTGTCTGACCACCACCCGGCTGTTCCTGCACCTCTTTCTACGCCGGCCCACCACCGTGGCGAGTCTTCTGGACACCCTGACCCAGTCGGAAAGTCCTCTGGCCGTCGCTCCAGACGCCCCTCCGCCCACGCGGGCTATGGTGGCAGCGGATCGTATTCCGATACCCCCCCTGCCGGGGGATGCCGCACCGGTGGGTCCTGTGGATGAGGAAATGGCTCATGCTCCCGACACTCCTTCTCAAGAGATCCCGCCAAGCCCTCTGAAGAAAGAGAAGATACCCCCCATTGTTGTCTATAACGTCACTAACTATACGAAACTGAACACTAAGCTCCAGCGGCTCATTGTCTGTCAATTGAGAGCTGTTTACCAAAGAGATCATCATCTTACCATTCTCGATTTCGTAAAATCAAAGGCGATGCCTTACTTTACCCACCAGACGTCGGGTAATCGCCGAACCAAAATCGTCATCAAAGACTTACCACCAGAGGTTACGTCAGAGGAGGTCAAGGAGGAACTGCTTCAACTCGATTTCAAAGATCCTTTGGTCCACCAGTATAGCAAAAGGAATCCTGAGACCAGTTCATTGATCCCCTGTCCTACCCACGTCGTCTCCCTTTCCCGGAGGGAGGACATAGAGCGGATTTACCAAATCCGGTATCTACTGTACACGAAAGTCCGGATTGAATCGTACGAGGGCCGCAACAGGCCAGTCATCTGTCACAAATGCCAACGTTTACGACATACTGGGAATTACTGCTCCCTGCCGTTGCGGTGTGTTAAGTGTGCTGGCCCATATTTAGTGGAGAACTGCACACTCCCTGCTTTGGAGAAACCTACATGTGCCAGATGTTTGGGAACGACACACGATCCCCACCACATGGCATCCTGCAGCGGGTGCCCTGTTTACCAGAAGGCACTGAAGTCGTCTCGTCCGCCCAAAAACAAACCAAGAACAAATCGACCTCCCCCACCGCTACGGGACATGACCAACTATCCTGTTTTGCGGGGTCAGCCTGGTGCACTGTCATCAGCAGCCACTCTGGTACCAGCCACTCAGACACCAGATGGTTCGGTGGCTCCTGTGCACCTTCCTGCCCAGACTCCCACGATATCCTTTACTGCTGCAGCCCGGTCTCCTCCTCATTGTCTGTCTTCCGTTACAGCTCCCACTGCTCACCAACTACAGGAGCGAGCTGCAGCGCACTCCAGTCCATCTGTGGTTCTATCTCAGCTCTCTGCCCCTACCCCCACTCTGTCTACTACTACACCTGCACCTGCGTGCCGTAGGGGCAAGGAGACCACCCGGGACCCTCTCCCAGTGGTGGAGACTGATGCGTCCTTTCGGGCGGACATGCGCGAAATCCTCCAGGTCATCTCCTTTTCCACGAAACCCCACATCCGCGCTGTTATTCGTGACACTGTACAAAAAATCCGTCAGTCGGAGGACGGGCTCTCCAAGGTCATCGCCCTAGTGGAAGGGCTTAGTCAGATATTGTTGTCATGGCGAATGGACCTCCACACCACAACCAGCCCCTTGGGATCTTGTCACTTGCATTTTAATGCCAATGGCACAAAACGTATGAAGACGGAATTGAACACTGTCCTCCATGACAATCGTGGGGATGTTTTACTGGTCACAGAAACACACCTCAAACCATCAGACGACTTCCGCCTTCGTAACATCGTGTGTTACCACTCTGACCGCCTTGACCGCCCTGGTGGAGGCACAGCTGTATTCCTCAACAAAGCTCTTGTCCATACTCAAGAAACTCTCCAGCCAATGGAACACATAGAGGCCACAACGGTCACCATCTCCACACGCCTTGGTGCCATTACCTTTGCAGCAGCGTATTTGAGCCCAAACAAGCCACTGCTGGAAGCAGACCTCCGCATATTGTCATCCTTCGACAGGCTCATCATTGGGGCAGATCTCAATGCCAAGCACCCAGCTTGGCATTCTCGCGTGTCTAACCCCAAAGGCCGGCTCCTCCTTGACCTGGAGGATACTTTAGCACTATCAGTCTATGGCCCCCACGAACCTACCCATATCCCAATCTGTACTAACTGCCAGGCAGACGTGCTGGATGTGGCCATCTTCAAAAACATCACCGCTCAGTTTTCAATGGAGGTTCTTCACGAACTGGCCTCTGACAATGAACCAGTACCCTGGCACCTCACCAATGCTGCCCTTTCATTTGATGTTCGTTCCACTGTGATCCTCACCAATTGGGACAAGTTTGCCAGGGTACTTAATAACACCACTCGACACGACCTCGATTTGACAACACCGGCCAATATAGTCCGTGCTGTGGATTACCTTACCGCCAAAATACAGAAAGCAGTGAAACTCTCCACCTCCACGGAACCTCGAAACTAAACACCCCTGGACTACTTGCCCCCTCTGTTACGAGAGCTGAAGGTGCAAAAGGACCACTACCACCGGAGGTGGAAGCAGTTTCGTGACCCTCAGGACAAATGCCAAATGAGACGCCTCCAACGCGAATTCAGCCACCGGCTCGCCGAATGGAGGTCTGAACAGTGGGAGGACAGGATGTCCACTTTCCTACTCCACCAAAAATCTGACTGGGCTGTCATTCGCACCCTGCGGCGTTCTAAGCCAGCGACTGCCCATCCTATTCGCACAGCAGTGGGTTTGTCATATGATACCCTGCAAATTGTGGAAACGCTGGCAGATGCGTTCGAGGCCCAAAAACCTCCCTCTGGTCCAGGACCTTTCTCCTAACGAACTTCAAGAATAACATGAAGTCCTGACAGCTGTTGCTGCTTTCCGCAACCGCCCACCCCAGTCTGCTCTCCTTCTTACGTCCATGGCAGAAATTCAGCGCATCCTTCGACGGAAACATGGCCGGTCGGCCCCTGGATTGGACGGAATTTTAAATGAACATCTTTGCCACCTTCCCCGCACACCACTCATCTTGTTCACCAAGATTTAAAACTGTTGTCTCGCATCTGGCCTTTTCTCCCCTCAGTGGAAACAAGCCAAGCTGATTGCGATCCCCAAGACGTTCAAGGACCCTACAGTCCCCACCAACAACAGGCCCATCAGCCTCCTAAACACTATGGCGAAGGTCCTTGAATCTGTGATCCTTCACCTACTTTCCAACCTCTAGCAGCAGCTGGGACGATCCGTCCTGAACAGTTTGGATTCACTTCGCACCTATCTGCTGAACTTCAGGTCCTACGGATCACTGAACACATCAGCAAAGGCTTCAACACTGCCAAGTCGACAGCTACCGTTTTTCTGGACTTGCAAAACGCCTACTACAAGATCTGGCAAGACAACCTCGTACACAAAATGCTGACACAGACCCCTATACCGGATATTTATGTCAAGATCGTGGTTGACTTCCTCCGTGGTAGGACTTTCCTACTGGCTCAACGAGGAATGCGTTCTGGCATTCGCCAATTATCGGCAGGCACTCCGCAAGGATCTGTGCTATCTCCCATCCGTTTTAATATCTATGTCAATGATATGCCGGTCATCCCCGGGTGCCACATTGCACAATACGCTGACGACACAACACTATACACCACTGGCCGCATTACTGACGCCGTCGTCGCCCGCCTCCAGCGACAGGTGGACGCCACCATCACCTGGTGCCGGACAAACAAAATAGCGCTCAGTGCCGCCAAAACTACGGCAGTTTACTTCACGAAACGGCGCCCAGTCCTCCGCCGCAATATCTCAATTGCAGGTGCGCAGGTGCCCTGGTCCCCGACAACCACCTATCTCGGGGTCCAGATGGACCACAAGTTGCTCTTCCACTGTCGTACGGAGTATGTCACCAACAAGGGGCAAAAGCTAACCAGGGCTTTGTACCCGCTCTTTCGCAGTAGGGAACTTAACTTGCATACCAAGCTCCTCATTTACTGAACAGTTATCCTGCCTGCCCTCACGTACTGATCTGCTGCATGGGCCTCGATTAGTGTCACCAGGATGCGGACGTTGCAGCGCCTACAGAACAAGGTGCTCAGGTGGAGCCTGCACGCCCCGCCACTCACGACAATTGTCACTCTCCACGAGGAAGCGGATATCGTCCCCCTAAAGAAGACCGTACGCAACAACGCGCGGCGGCTCTATGAGAAAGTGGATGCCTTGCGGGACACTGGCCATGGGTTACGCCACGTTGGCACCACACTTCCACGCCCCTGGCATCGACATCCGGTTCCCCTAACCATCCTACAGGAATCGTATTGCGACCATGGCTATCTATAGGTCCGGTACGCCCACCACGGACGCATCCTTTGGCAGGACTAGCCCACATTCTACGTCCAATACTTTTCAGTCATACCTGCCCATGTTAGACAAAATTTTTCTCCCTGACTCATGTAGGACTGTCACGTCAGAGGGTGGTGCGGGACTACAAGTCCCACCGCCACACCTCCAAAGTGAATTGCAGTGACGCAGTCACTGCCCTGTGGATAAATTTACTGCCTCGCCAGCACAGTTAGACCACAATAGACCGGTGATGCTGTAATGTAACATATCACAAAAAAAAATCGTTGGTACACAGCTGCTTAGTCTTGTTAAAAGCTACACCAGATAGGTGAACATTCACATAATCTTCATCTTGTTGTTTTATTTTGCATTCTTCAATACGTTTGTTTATTCAACACAGAAGTAAATCGGACAGGAACGTTCACATAATCTTTATTGTTATTGTCCGTATCTTTTTATGTTGTACGGCAACCTTCAGTAGGTCGACGTTATAACATGTTGAGACCGCTTTGGACGAAGATAGGAAGTAAGAATAGCAGTTTACGTCCCGTCGATGGCGAGTGCATTTGAGACGAAGAACAATTTTGCAATCAAGAAGGATGTGAAGGGAAATCGGCCGTGCCCTCCTCAAAGAAACCGCTCCGCCATTGTCTCCAATGATTTAGGCAAATCACAGAAGACATACACTGGGACAACAAGACGGAGATCTAAACTACTATCCTCTAAACAAATCCATACATGTTATAAAAATAAATGTGCACGTATACCTTACTGTCAGGTAACAATATCCTTGGGGGCAAGAACCATCTACCTTGCAAAGGGGTGGGGTGCGAAATGAGGCGAGAAAGTTGCGTGAATTCCTAGATTTTATTCATCCAGTATTTGAGAATGAGAACGCTTAGCGACCTGCGACAAACTTTACACATAATTTCAGACCTTTAAGAGGCCTCTTCTCGCCGCGCGGGATTAGCCGAGCGGTCTCAGGCGCTGCATGTCATGGACTGTGCGGCTGGCCCCGGCGGAGGTTCGAGTCCTCCCTCGGTGTGTGTATTTGTCCTTAGGATAATTTAGGTTAAGTAGTGTGTCAGCTTAGGCACTGATGACCTTGGCAGTTAAGCTCCACAAGATTTCACACACATTTGACCATTTAAAGCCTTTTCTCGCTGACAGCCCCTACTAAAAGATGAAAGAAAAAATATTAATCACTTAGTACGTTTCCCCTGACATGCGTTAAATGTACCGCATGAGGCATAACGTTAGAATTAATTGCGTCTTGATAGGTAACTGTATTCTAGACACATTTTTATATCACCGTACGATACATAGTGCAGGAGGTATGACGTCATCAACTTTGAACGCATGGACAGACCCTGCGTGGCACGGTCGTGCACGCACAGCTATAAATAAATGTCTGGGCAAAGCCGGGATTCTCCGCTAGTGGGTTACAAACCGCTCGTTTGATCGATTCGTTTGTTCATCAGTGCTGGTCTCTTACGAAACCGAGTTAATAGAAGAGACAGGAAGATTCAATTAAGCCCGGTGCATCTCGTAACGAGATAACTTACTCCGCGCAAAGACTTGATGGAGATGATCAAAAAAACTCCAGTATCAGACTCTGCAAGAGAAGTGTTACGCATCACGGAGAAATTAACTGTTAGAACTTTCCATCGTCGGGGAACATATTGCTTCCTCTTACATAAGTCTCACAAAATGGTCACAACGAGAAAATCAGAGAAATTACAAGCATATTGTCTACCGACAACCATTTTTCCTATGCGCTATTTGTGAATGGAACGGGAAATGAGGGAACAGATAGATCTACCAGAATACCCTCCATCACACCGTAAGGTGGCTTGAGGAGCACAAATGCAGATGATGAAGACAACAGAACACAAAGTCTCTGAAAGGAGAAAACCTCCGACCCAGCCAGGAATCGATCCCGAGCTCCTTGGTATGATAGTCCGTCGCACTGACCACTGATCTATCGGGGCGGACACTGGAGGTTAGTGATAGCAGATCACTCGCTACCTCCTTCAAGAAAGGAGAATAACCTGAGACTTCTAGCTCGAAGACGTAACGATGTATGTCAACATTTCACGCGGAAGCCTGGTCTAGAGGTTTCCTCTAATGTAATTCTAGGAACGCTTTCCAAATTTCCTGTAAGATATTGCTTTTAATCTTGTGACGTAAAACTATGCTGCACGTAATAAGCCCTTCCGCCAGCCCTTGTAAATGAATATTTACTGTTTTAATTTCATCCCCTTCCTTAACTGAATATAGACGAAGTAGCCCGGGATACTATCCAGTAATGCTACAACGGTGATTAAAGACGATAACATCAATTTTACCCTCCCTCGAAGGATAACGTGTTTACAAAACCATTTGTGGCGGCTCGGAACTTGAACTTTTAATATCACTTTAAACCGGTTTACTCATAGTGGCTCCCCGTTTGACTGTTAATTCTTTATGACGTATATATTCTAAGCCTAGAGAAGAATGTCACTGGTAGTGGTAGAGTTTTCCCACTGATGGTCATGGCGACAGTGGTGGAGATTCAACCAAACTAGATTCCAGCTCGAAATGTGGAACTGAGAGAACTATAAATGAAGCCACGTGTCACAAAAGGAGCAGGAAGTAACATTAGTAAACATTACATACTCATCCAGAATGAAATTTTCACCCTGCAGAGGAGAAAATTTCATCCCCCAGGCCTTAGCTAAGCCATGTCTCCCAAATATCCTTTCTTTCAGAAGTGCTAGTCTTGCAAGATCCACGAAGAGCTTCTGTTAAGCTTGGAAGGTAGGAGACGAAGTACATGACAGACGTAAAGCTGTGAGGACGGGTCGTGAATTGTGTTTGGTTAGTTCAGTCGTTAGAGCACTTGCCGCGAAATTTTAGGATCCTCGGCTCACGGTTTCAATCTGCCACGAAGTTTCATTATACACTTGTATTCCCTGGCACTTAGCTGACCTCTGTTGGTATACACCTCTCGCGGATATACTGTTGTTCTACTTTCATCCAGAGTTACAGGTGCACAGCTTTACTTGGTGTCTGAAGTGATACCGAAGCTTTCTGTTACAATCAAATATTTTATGAAACCCATATTTTTCAGCAACATCCGACACGACGAAACAACATGTTTCGGGCGCTTTCCATTTTAGCGACCCATCACTGTTTCCACCATACCTTACTCAAAACAGAAGACACAGTGGTACCACGTGAAGTGACACACAGCTGTGTCTGTCAAATCGACCAGTACTTACGTGTCTCCAATCTCGCCCCCGATATTCTTTGCACTGTGTCGCTCCCCACCCCCTATTTTCAGCTGAGGCAAATTAATTTGTAATAGTGGCTTGTGACGTCATTGTTATGACGTCATTCAACCTACATATCCCAGTTACAAAATTTCTGTCACTCCAACTGTTCGTTTCTGTAATTTCAAGTCACACTGAATGCAAATTTTTCAGAGTCGGTGCATCAAAGTATAGCTAGAACCTCAGGGACTGACAGTCCTTTTCACATGGAAGTTATGCTTGTAATATTTTGACGGAAAAGGATGGTCATGGGGACAGAAGGCCTAAAAATTTTAAGTAGAGACGGCACTACAGAAATCTATACTAATTGTAAATTGGTAAAATGATTTTCTCTGTCTGTTTATGTGTTTGAACACGTTAATCTCCAAATCGACTGGAGAAATTTTCATGGCGTTTCCATAGATAATTTGAGCGTAGCTTGGAGCAAATTCACGATTTATTTCACCAGACTCGCAACACTTATATAAATAAATCGTAGTTTAGAGTTTTTTTAAACTCGTCTACTCTGTATAGTAGTTCAGATGTTTAATTGTCGTGGCATAACACTCCAAAGAATCAATAGATGGCGCTGTTCGTTTCGTGGTACACCAAAGAAACGATAGATGACGGTGTGAGTTTTTTTTTTTTTCAACTAAGTGACAGATGTATTTTCGGAGCTTTACAGTGTCGACAGAAGCGTCGCAGTTTTATCTTTACGAATACGAACCAACAGCGAATTTACTTGGCTATTATACACGGACATCCCGACTGAAATAGTCCCGATTAGCCAACGCATGGTCGTGAAAGTGGAAAGAGCTGGTTAACCAAATAACAAATAACTTATGAAATTCTCACACGTTTATTTCACTGGATTATCTTGTTTCTTCTCTCTTTTTTAAAAAAACGAAATAAGGTAATTTGGTACAATAGTAACCTTTGTATGCGACGCCGGGAACAATGGGGTGGATCTTACGTAGTTATATAAAGCATGTAAGATGGCGGAAAATACGAATATGGACAAATAGATAAAAATGAGAGTACCTAAACATCTGCTCGTGGGTGGTTTCTGATGGTGCCTCGAATAACGTAATATTGGTATAAGAAATAGAGAAAAAGTGAGGTAACTTAACGTAATTTGCTATAAACATTAGATAGAGATCGATTCTCTTTTAATGCTGACCAGCTGCAGATTGATTCCACCCACTCAAATGCATTAGGTATAAAAGAGGAATGTCAGGAGAGAGTGTTTGACCTTCATTGGTGCAGAGGGGTTGGGAGGGGAGGGGGAGATGGAGTTTTCGCTATTTTATGTTACCTGACAGCTACACAGCTAAGTTATGGCTTTGAATGTAAGTCGTGCAATTGTTTGGGTGACCGTGATCAATTTTTGGTGGTTCCTCGGGGGGAGGGGGTGTGGGAGCCAAAAGGCTCAGCTGTGTAACCTGACGCTAGACGGTTAATATGATACTGCATATGATAATATCGTTATAACAAGCGGGCGTACTTCCTCGCGTCTCCGCAAATAGTGCAGGCCAAACAGATACTGCAAAGAGAGGCTGTAGCATATCATTCAGCGCTTCCTGCGTACTATTAGCCACCATATTTCATATGGTCACTCTGAACTTGTGGCGATGCGAGAGAGTTGGTGATTGATTTTGTAAGCAATACAGTTGCTCAAAATCTTTTTGGAATCTTTCCTGCCGTATGGCCTAGGAGTAAATGTGTACACATATCCAGAAAAGAGGACTGAAGAATGGTGCACACATGTTCTGCAACTGAGTTGTATTTTATGTAGATTGATGTACTTGTGTACTTACGTATAAGGAGCAATCAAATGAAAACGGTACGAATGGAAAAAAGTAAACTATATATTGGTTTCTTGAAATTAGTGGAACCAGTCGCCTTTTGGTTTGTTCTTCAGTTTTTATTATCTCGTTACCGGTTTTGAACCGCCTAGCGATTCAACATCAGATGATAAAATTTTGATGATTGTCTGCTGCAATATAGCAGTCGTGTAGCTGTGGAAAGACGTTCAAGCGAAACATGTAAGCACTGAGTGTGACGAGAATTATTTACACTCACGCTTGAGTGTTTCGTTTACATCTTAAAATAAAAATTGGAGAACACAACAAAAGGCGACTGGCTGCAATAATTTCAAGAAACCTCTATTCGTCACAGTCGCAGTCATCCTTATCCATAATGGATGAAAATTGTAAACCATTTATTATTTTTTAAAAAATCGTCATAACTGTTAGTACGTTTATCTCATTTTTAGACAACACTGCAAGTGCCTTCATGGCAGAATGTTTACAGTTCTTGGGAAACCATGACTATTACCAGGCATGGACTTTATCGTCCGCAGCAAATCGCTAGCCTCGAATGCCTTTCTTCAGGACTCCAAAAGTATTGAAATCGCATGTGGAGATATCGGAACCCTATATGGTCTCATTTACTGCACTGCACTGCAGAAGTTTCACTAGAAGCCCGTACACGCTCTCCATACAATTTCGATTTCTCCCCATGTACCACCCATATCTTTGGAGCCCTTAAGAAAGACATTCGTGAACGTTGGTTGGCTTCGGTCTAGAAGGTGCATACCTCGTCAGAATCACGGTTCCATAAGGAACCACAAACATTTTTCCTGAAGGCATTGACCACTTTGTCGCACAGTGGGATAAATTTATCAGTAGTTGTTACGATCAGGCCTAATTTTGAAATAATATACTGTTTACTTACTTCATTCACATCTGCCTCATTTTCTTTCGACTATCCCTTACAGTAAAGCTTGTTCCACCTAAACTCATCTTGGTATGGACCTTAAGGCATAGGAAACTTATTTGAGGAAACATAGGCTGGCATTGAAATTCGTAACATTTACGTGAAGTCGGGATTGTAGGATCGTAAGTTTTGCTGTGGTTGACAAGACACAAGCATATGCTAGATGGAAGGCATTATGAGCTACATTACCTGATGATAAGTAACCAGACACCTCAAATATGATGCAAAATTGTTCACTAGATGCCATAAGAGGCGTAGCCGCCAGTGTAAAAGGAATTGGGAGTAACATGTTGTCAGGACAGAAGCAGTAACAGCCGAATGCATCACACAAGGAAGTACATTGACTTCATTAGTTGCCACCTAAAAAATTAATGAGGGGAATTTAAACCCAGATAAAGCTGCTCAAGTCGACTGCTGAGAGGCGGAAACGCGAACGAATAACCACAGCTAAAACAGTAACAAACAATCCTGATGTACTGACAGACAATGACTGTCGGAGTTTGCGGAGAGTGTTTTTACATCTACATCTACATCTGCATCCATACTCCGCAAACCACCCGACAGTGTGTGACGGAGCGTACCTTGAGTACCTCTATCGGTTCTCCCTTCTACACCAGTCTCGTATTGTTCGTGGAAGGAAAGATTGTTGGTATGCCTCTGCGTGGGCTCTAATATCTCTGATTTTATCGCCATGGTCTCTTCGCGAGATATACGTAGGGGGAGCAATATACTGCTTGACTCCTCTTTGAAGGTATGTTCTCAAAACTTCAGCAGAAGCCCGTACCATACTACTGAGCATCTCTCTTGCATAATCTTCCACCGGAGTTTATCATCTTCGTAACGCTTTCGCGATTACTAAATGATCCTGTAACGAAGCGCGCTGCTCTCTGTTGGGTCTTCTCTATCTCTTCTATCAACCCGATGTGGTACGGATCCCAAACCGGTGAGCAGTATTCGAGCAGTGGGCGAACAAGTGTACCGTAACCTACTTCCTTTGTTTTCGGACCGCATTTCCTTAGGATTCTTGCAATGAATCTCATTCTGGCATCTGCTTTACCGACGATTAATTTTATTGGTCATTCCATTTTAAATCACTCCTAATGCCAACTCCCAGATAATTTATGGAATTAACTGCTTCCATTTGCTAACCTACTATGTTCTAGTTAAATGATAAAGGATCTTTCTTTCTATGTATTCGGAGCACATTAGACTTGTCTACATTGAGATTCTATTGCCATTCGCTGCACCATGCGTCAATTTGTTACAGATCCTCCTGCATTTCAGTTCAATTTTCCATTGTTACAACCTCTCGATATACTACCGCAGCATTCGTAAAAAGCCTCAGTGAACTTCTGATGTTACCCACAAGGTCGTTTATACATACTGTGAATAGCAACGGTCCTACGGCACTCCCTTGCGGCACACCTGAAATCACTCTTACATCGGAAGACTTCTCTCCATTGAGAATCACATGCTGCGTTCTGTTATTTAGGAACTATTCAATCCAACCACACAGTTGTTCTGATACTCCATGTGCTCTTACTTTGTTCATTAAACGACTGTGGGAAACTGTATCAAACGTCTTGCGGAAGTCAAGAAACACGGCATCTACCTGAGAACCCGTGTCTATGGCCCTCTGAGTCTCGTGGACGAATAGTGCGAGCTGGGTTTAACATGATCGTCTTTTTCGAAATCCATGCTGATTCCTACAGAGTGGATTTCCAGTCTTCAGAAAAGTCATTATACTCGAACATAAACTGCAGGAATTTAGCGGAAGGAATCACTTGTGATTACTGAATATCTCCCAGGATTCCAGCTTGTACAATCACTTTTCACAGGGAGTTAAGCAGAATGGGGTACAATTACCTAGGATCTCCCCTAATCCACGCATTATTCGTAGTCAGTCCTTTGCGACGCTTTCCTGAACAGCCATTGCTTTTCCAAGGCATCGTAGCATTCCGCTGTCTACTGGACTAATGAGCACGAAGTCTGATGTCATTGAATAGCAGTCGTCGTCATCGTAATTCACACACCTCTGATAATTACGAAAAGATACCGGCGCTCCGTGGTTCCTAATTTCGGTAAGGTGTACGTCGATACAGATAGTTCCATAAGCAGACCTGCAGCTAAGTAGTCGTTCAGTTGACGGTTGAGATGAAACCCAATCAGAGTCTCGTGGGACATCCGGCTTTGCAACGGAATTTACTGGATTAGAGTACATGACATGTTGTGGTGTGTCACTGTCTCTGCTTTGGTCCTAGGTTTTGCACGCACCTCTTTAGATGACTGCCTTTTTCCATGTGGTTTATAGCAATCGCTGCAGCACGCAGCAGCAGCGGCTAAAGCTTATTGTTACTAAGAATGACTTCACCAAAAAGGAGTTGGTGTGGGTCCTTCTAACTACTAAATAACTTGCGAGAAGGGATTTTATAAATCAAGTCTATTTAAAATTTCAGAAATCGTTATCACCAATAACAGACAATGACAATGGTATAAGAATCAATAATGGCTGGGTGCCAGACTAACAAATTATTTCAATTTCAAAGTTACATTAACATTCAATAACCGCAGCATATTTATTAAATAAATGTAGGGAATAATAATTATTATTTGGAGGATAAGGAGGCATCTTTAACTGACAAACAAAACATGGGATTACTTCAAACTCGTACTAACAATCACGAGCCTAACCCTGCAATTTCTTTTGCGCTATGCTTGTGAATTTTAGCTTGATCTCCATCTTCAAGCGTAGTTAAAGCCATCTAAATCTCTCCTGGCTATGTAAATGGAATCAGGCCTTGAGTGTGATAAGATCTGCCGTCACCGATGTGAGAGTAGCGTGACTCGTCTTCCGTCTTCGAAATCTAAACAGACACTACTTAGAATAGCACTCCCCTGTTTCGCCCTCAGTTAGTTACTAGTAGTGGTGGGCAGGAAATCGCGTATCTGTTAGAAATCACAGTGACTGAGAAGTCACAGATATCACAGTAACAACTTTACAAAATCTAGCTGCGATTTCAGTCACACTTAGCAGGCGAAAGTAGCATTTCACAATAAACGCCGTGAGCCATCTGTTGGCCGAATTCCATATTGCTTTCTGCGATTTCAGTGACAAATCGCAACTAAGAGTCGCAAGTAGCAACTAAAAAGCGCAGTTAACAGTGCCATCTGTTGAGCAAAGCTCATACTATGCTATTCACTACCGAGTCAAACTGCGATTTCCGTGACAAATCGCAACTAAGAGTCACAAGTAGCAACTAAAAAGCGTAGTTAACATTCTTTTCCTAGTGCCATCTGTTGAACGACGTACGTACTTCGTTATAAGAGCCTTATGCTTCACGAGATCGGTGTGCTGTGTGTGCGTATGAAGGACTTATTTCATTAGTGGTGCAAGTCCATTTTTCTTCATTTTGAGATACGGAGTCGTAAAGTTAAATGAGCGCTGAAAAATCTACAGTTGAGATACCAGAAATATTCAAGCATATGGCTTCTTGCTAGAAACGAACCTTTATTAATGTTTATTTGGATCATTAATTTCAGAAGCATTATAGACAGAAAAGTGGAGGTAATGGACTTGTACCACTATTGAAATAAGCCCTTCACATTATATGACGACATGCACATTCAGCATCAGTTATGATTGGTCAAACACAGCTGTGACTCTGAATGTGTTATATTAATAAGAAGCAACATTGCCTTTTTCTCCTGAAAATATCAAGTAACGTAACAAATGTGATTCTGCTTCCAATATGACAATTTTGGTTAATACTCCACATGTCTACAGGACTTTGCAATGTTAACACAGCAGAACTCAGACATCTGTATAAGTGTAGTGAAATGAAAACAGCATTATTGAGTCATATGAATGCCTCACTTTTATTCCGGCACAGTTCAAGACTCGGGATAAAAGATTTGCCCCTGGTGTTCTACATGGCAACTTCACACACACGAACTTTTTGCCGACACTACACCAGCTACATAAGTAAGCTTTTCCTGTGTTACTTTCAAGTACTGCGCTTAAGCTATTCCTGATTTAACTGGAAGATCTGTACTTCCCACTTTCATATCAACAGCCTCAAAATGCATATTCTACACCTCGGGCTATGTTACAGGTCAGTGTCACACCAAGATTGCGGAGGGAAAGGGGGGGTGGGGGGGCGGCGGCATGTCACTCTTCAACTAGTGTTTACCAGTAAATATGTGGCGAAAAATTACGGGTAAAGGACGGCTTAAACATGTGGAAAATGAGATTTTCATTATTCAATCACTATATTTAACATTTATTATTTCTTTAAAATCGCATAACAACTTCAATAAAACACAGTTTAATCACTCATCTGCACACTTATTTCACAATTATGTCACTTTTAAACTGCAAATCCTCTAAGAGCTGTCTTGAATCTTCACGAGTTTCTCTCAATAGCCTTGATGTGGATAGATACGTACAGCAACCAGTAATCAAGAGTCAGAACTGTGTCTGCAAAATCACAAGGATTATTAAACAATTTTTGCTGTCACTAATTACAAGCAATGTAATTGACAGAGTAGATTGCTAAAATTTGCTGTAATGAAAGCCACTCAATGGGGTATATTTCACATTTGCAAGAACGATCTCACTGAAGTAATTAAGTCCATCGAAACACTTCGAAACTAACCTCTCGTCTGACGAAATCGTTCTAAGGACGCAGTGGCAATTTCTCCAGATCTGTTGACAATGATATTTTGAGTTATCGATTTACTGAGTGACTGAAATGTAGTTCGGGTACCTGTGAACGTAACAATATGTTAGAATTCATTTTCTAAACACGAACTGTATGGCTACTTACATATTAATTACACTATTAACATTTTCACAGTTGTTTCTTTAATACATAATTAAAGTCAACGGAAGAACAAACATAAAACTTACTTACCAATGACAGATTTCTTGAGATGCAATTTTCTGTGTTGGCAGATGTAACTTTTTCATACGGTGGTAAGTCGCAGAAATCGCAGAAGTCACAGAAATCGCAGAAGTCACAGAAATCGCAGAAGTAGCAGAAATCGCAGAAGTAGCAGAAGTCACAAAAATCGCAGAATTAGCAGAAGTCACAGAAATCGCGGAAGTAGCAGAAATAGCAGTGGCGGAGGGATACGCGACCTACGTTCCTTAACTGCGATTCTGAACTGCGACAAATCACAGTTAAGAATAGCAAATACTGAAAAGTAGCATTCACAAAAATCACTGATATCGGAAAATCGCAGTTTAGCCCATCACTAGTTACTAGTCACACAACAATGCTTAGAATCGAGCTCCCGTGTTCCGCACTCAGATTGTTACTATCGATATCTGAGTGCTTATTTATTTCCAATCTTACACAACGCAAAGCATAGCGTTAAGTTGTCTATATTGCTTTCAATGTAATGGAGAGTTCTGACACATTACATACATGTTAAAAGAATTACATAAACCACAGAACCACAGCTATCTCATGCAAGCACGGACTTGTAAACTCATATAAGTGGGAATGCCTTACTCGGATGGAAAGTGTTGCTATGTCTGTATGGGAAGTACAATCTAACAGTTAATAGTGTCTACCAATAATAACTGTAACACATTCCACTAGGTGAACGACGCTACAGTTTAGTGCACGCTAAAATGCTAACAATTAGATAGTTACACAATCTGAACAAAAGAATCCGGAAGCATATCAGCGGACGTTAATAGACGGTGTTTCCACCCTTCGCGTTTATGACAGCTTGAAGTCTGTTGGGAAAACTTTGGACGAGGTGTCTCAAAGTGTGTGGAGGAATGGCAGCTCATTCTTCTTCAAGAGCCAGAACTTGAGGCGGGGTTTTTTTGCAGCTGGGTTCTGGGGCGAAGCAAGCACACTAACTCATCACAAACGTGTTCCATTGATTTTAGGTCAGGACTTCTGCATGGGGTAGCCCATTTCAGGAAAATTGTTGTCTGTAAACCATTGCCTCACACATGCTACTTTACTGCGGAGTGTCATACTGGTATGAACAATGAAATATACTGGTAAATTAGAACTGTGTTCTAGGCCGAGACCCGAACTCGGGACCTTTGCCTCTCGCGCAAAATGCTGTACCGACTAAGATACGGAAGCACGACTTAGCAGAAGTTCTCCTGCAAAAGCAACTCAGTCGATAAAGCACTCGCCCGTGAAAAGCGAAGAGACGGAGTTCGAGTCTGGGTCCAGCACTCAGTTTTAATCAGACAGAAAGTTTCGTATTGGTACACACTCGCTACAGTGTGAAAATTTCGTTCTGATGTGAGCAATGTTTAAAGTGTTTTCGTACCTTTCAGTGTTCAGTGTTTCCTTTAGTGCAGTAATGGGAACACACCCTAACTACGAAAAAAAAAACCACATCGTAACACCACCCTCCGCTGCCGTCGACGGTTCCTTTCCCACAGTGTATGAGCTGCGTCTGGTTTTGCTTTAGCTGTGGGTGTTTCTTGGCGTTCTCACTTCAGAGTCTCATAACCGACAGTCAGATGGGCAGCTTTACATGGATTTATATATTGCTGATTGACTTGTTTCTCAGGCAACTTGCAATGATTAACCCATTCTGCTGTTACCCCTCCCCATCTCTACTAACAACACAGTACCCTCCACGCTGTTTTATATTGGCGGTTCCCCGTCTCATGAAATCTAGTGGTCATTCCCGCATCACGACGTGGTAACCTGTTACTTCGACCACATAGTGTACTTGGTTGCTTGTTCGTATTAAAATAATTTTACAGTTGTACAAGTACAACAAGAAAATAAAAGTGACGGAAAACATAAGTCGACATCCCTCGTTAATCAAAGAGACGTTGTGCTCTAGAAGAGGAAAGGAGATTAGCGTTTTTGATGATAGATTTTAGGAATATAAATTTACAGTAACGGACATTATACTCTGGAAGGTTGTTGTGATATGACAGAGGTAATTCAGTTTTAGATTGATATTGTTTTGGTAATCAAGTATTGTACACTGCTTATTATTAAAGAGTATGCTGTCAATGCTTTTTTCAACATGTTGGTCTGCATTTCGTTACCTAACTTACTGCAGAGTCCCTACCAGAGAATACTGTTTGGACCATTTTGTCTGATTTTCTCTGGTAAGTTGAAAGTAAAAGAATATTTTGAATAGATGCTGACAGAAACTATAGAAGCTGACACTTTCCGTTGATTTGAAAAGCAGAAAACAGAAAGAGAGGAATAATAAGGCTATTGAGAGGTATGGAGAGGATGTTACGATTGAGAATGAGAAAAGGGTAGTGGATTTATTGAAGGAGTATGAATTACGAGTAGAAGCTACATTCTTTGCTCACCAGGATATAGGTAAATTTCCAGGGTATAACCATACAAAAGGGTTGAAATCAGTTATTGATTATCTAATCTTGAGGCAAAAAGCAAATTTAAAAATTCAGACTGTCACAGTTCAAGAGGGGCAGATGATCGATGTGACCATCGTTTGGTCGAATGTAATGTTTATATTGCATACACTTTCTTGAGCAGTGGCGAACAAGAAAGAACGCAATATGCTGACCAGCGTGAGGTCATCAGGTGTAACTTAGACAGTTTAAGAGAAAACAGGACTAAGAAATTGTAGCAACAGTGACTGGAAAACAAAATGCAGAGTGCAGAGAGGCCAGTAGAAGAGAAATATGGACATAGAAAGGAGGTCATAGATGAAACAGCCAAAGAAGCCCTTCGAGAACATCAGCAGAAGATGCAACCAGTTCGGTGGGATGCAGAAACAGCAGAAATGATTGAAAGGAGAAAAGAAGCTTCTCTGTCGTTCCTGGATACGAGTGACAGTGAAAGTAGAGATGGATTGGACACTAAATACATAAGTAAAAAAGATAAGTTTTAAAAAGGAGAATCAAGGCTTGGGGAGAAAAATGTGAGTATGTAGAGTGGCTGATTGGTGGGGCTCGTAGTGATAAGACATACAGGAGAATCAGTTCAATGCGAGTGTGACAAGCTGCATTATTATAATATTACTCATGCTCAATGTAAAACGTGTTTTACAGGTTTATTCCTGGAAAACTGGCCTAAATTTTCTCTTAATTCTGAGATGAGGATGCAATAGGCGGAGTTATAGCATTTAGACACGATAGTTCTTCAGTATGCCGTGAGGAGCTGCATGATGATATGGATCAATACAGGGTGTTACAAAAAGGTACGGCCAAACTTTCAGGAAACGTTCCTCATACACAAAGGAAGAAAATATGTTATGTGGACATGTGTCCCGAAACGTTTAATTTCCATGTTAGAGCTCATTTTATTACTTCTCTTCAAATCACATTAATCATGGAATGGAAACACATAGCAACAGAACGAACCAGCGTGACGTCAAACACTTTGTTACAGAAAATGTTCAGTGTCCTCCGCTAGCGAGGATACATGCATCCACCTTCCGTCGCATGGAATCCCTGATGCGCTGATGCAGCCCTGGAGAATGGCGTATTGTATCACAGCCGTCCACAATACGAGCATGAAAGAATCTCTACATTTGGTACCGGGGTTCCGTAGACAAGAGCTTTCAAATGCCCCCATAAATAAAAGCCAAGAGGGTTGAGGTCAGGAGAGCGTGGAGGCCATGGAATTGGTCCGCCTCTACCAATCCATCGGTCAGCGAATCTATTGTTGAGAAGCGTACAAACACTTCGACTGAAATATGCAGGGGTTCCATGGTGCATGAACCACATGTTGTACTTGTAAAGGCACATGTCTAGGAGCACAGGTAGAGTATCCCGTATGAAATCATGATAACGTGCTCCATTGAGCGTAGGTGGAAGAAAATGGGGCCCGATCAAGACATCACCAACAATGCCTGCCCAAACGTTCACAGAAAATCTGTGTTGATGACGTGATTGCACAGCTGCGTGCCGATTCTTGTCAGCCCACACATGTTGATTGTGAAAATATACAATTTGATCACGTTGGAGTACATACTGACGAAACTAAAATGAGCTCTAACATGGAAATTAAGCGTTTCCGGACACATGTCCACATAACATCTTTTATTTATTTGTGTGTGAGGAATGTTTCCTGAAAGTTTGGCCGTACCTTTTTGTAACACCCTGTATATCCAGAGCTGGTGAAGCTTCGTCCACCGAAATTGTTGGGGATGATAAGGATGCTGTTTGAAACAGTATTAAGAGAAGAAGATATTCCATTGGAATGAAAAACATATTACATAAGACATGTGGGTAAGAAAAGGACACATAATGACCAAAATAATGGTAGGGAACTGGCAGTGATCCCTTTCGTTGGAAGACTGTATGTACTTCATGGTACTGAGGGACCTAACAGAGAAAGGAACAATTCACAAGCAGCAAGAAGAGCAAGCAGGATTCAGAGTAGGAAGATCGGCACTGCATAACGTCTTCACAATGAAACTGTTGTTGTGGTCTTCAGTCCGAAGACTGGTTGATGCAGTCTTCTATGCTACTCCATACTGTGCGACCATTATCATCTCGAACTAACTACTGCAACCTATATCTTCCTGAATCTGCTTACTGTATTCATCTCTTGGTCTCCCTTTACGATTTGTATCACATACAGTTCCCTCCAATACTCAATTGGTGATCCTTTGATGCCTTAGAATGTGTCCCATCAACCGGAGACCTCGTTTTGGTCAAGTTGTGTCACAAATTCCTTATCATGTCATTTCTAATCAGTACCTCCTAAATAGTTATGTGATCGACCCATTTAATCTTCAGCATTCTTCTGTAGCTTCACATTTCAAAAACTTCTATTCTCTTTTTATCTAAGCTTTTTAATGTCCATGTTTCACTTCGATACATGTGGGTGAATAAGGATCTGCGGCAGGTGTGTGGGCTGCCAACGACCTTCTCAAGACAAATACTTTCAGAAAAGACTTCCTGACACTTAAATCTACATTCGATGTAACAAATGTTGGACTGGAGACAGATGTCGCATTGATTTACCCAGAGGACACATATGATAATGTGCCCACCATCAAACTGTGGGAAAAGTTGAAAGAGGCACAGTTAGCTTAAAGAATGCTAATGACTGTTATGCAATTATGTGACAATAAGACAGCGAGAGTAAGGGTTGGGAATAGTTGGGCAGTAGAATTCGAGGTGAATAAGGGTCTGCAGCGAGAATGTGGGCTGTCATCTACCTTCTTTGAGTTGTATCTAAGAGTTATCCTTCAGGCTTGGCATGGTAAACGCCAGGCTATGGAAGTAACAGTAGTAGAAGATAGTAAGATATTTATCTCGTATTTTGCAGATGACAGGACTGTACTATCAGAAGATGAAGATGATCTGGGCTATATGGCAACAAAGCTTAAGGACGAATACTATAAGGCTGGCCTGAATGTGAACATGAAGAAGTGTGAGTACTTGGCTACTGGAACGGAAAAAGCAAATAATCTGGAGGTCGGTGGAGAAGTAATGATAGGTGTGAAAAAGACAAAATATCTTGGAGTATTATTTAACAAACAGGACACTAGCAACGATAAAATCGCTAGTAGCATTAATAAAGGACGAGCTGTAATGAAGGTAGTCAATTCTGTTCCTCGGGAAAAAAGAAGAAGAAGATCAACGAAGAAGAAAATGTATTACACTACAAGCCAGAGTGTGGAGTTTTGTTCGGAGCTGAATCCTGAGTCGCTAGCAAAACAAATCAGAATAAACTGCTTGCCACAGAGATAGATTTCTTAAGAAAGTACAAGCAGTACTAGGATGGGTAGGAGAAGAAATGACGTACTCCGACAAAGGATGAAAACGGGTAGGGATATCTGAGACGACATACAATGAAAACAGCTGGTGCGGTTTGGACATGTGAATAGGATGAATGAAGACAGGATAGCAGGTGGGATAGTACAATGGGTACCATTCCAGGGGAGGTTGGCAAAAATACTTGTTCAAAACCGGTGGTAGGCAGAAAACGTCTTCCGAGATTGTCCTAAATGCATTCTCCGAAAATTATTTCGAGCAGTTAGTCCACGAACCCACGCGAATTGTAAATGGTTGCGAAAACACACTTGACCTCTTGGCCACAAACAATCAAGAGCTGATAGAGAGCATCATGACTGATACAGGGATTAGTGATCACAAGGTCATTGTAGCTAGGCTCAATACCATTTCTTCCAAATCCATCAGAAACAAACGCAAAATAATTTTATTTAAAAAAGCGGATAATGTGCCACTAGAAGCCTTCCTAAAAGACAATTTCCATTCCTTCCGAACTGACTATGCGAATGTAGACGAGATGTGGCTCAAATTCAAAGATATAGTAGCAACAGCAATTGAGATATTCATACCTCATAAATTGGTAAGAGATGGAACGGATCCCCCGTGGTACACAAAAAAGGTCCGAACGCTGTTGCAGAGGCAACGGAAAAAGCATGCGAAGTTCAGAAGAACGCGAAATCCCGAAGATGGGCTAAAATTTACAGACGCGCGAAATTTGGCACGTACTTCGATGCGAGATGCCTTTAATAGGTTCCACAACGAAACATTGTCTCGAAATTTGGTAGAAAATCCGAAGAAATTCTGGTCGTATGTAAAGTACACAAGCGGCAAGACGCAGTCAATACCTTCGCTGTGCAGTGCCGATGGTACTGTTATCGACGACTGTGCCGCTAAAGCGGAGTTATTGAACGCAGTTTTCCGAAATTCCTTCACCAGGGAAGACGAATGGAATATTCCACAATTTGAAACACGAACATCTGCTAGCATGAGTTTCTTAGAAGTAGATACCTTAGGGGTTGCGAAGCAACTCAAATCGCTTAATACGGGCAAGTCTTCAGGTCCAGATTGTATACCGATTAGGTTCCTTTCAGATTACGCTGATACTATAGCTCCCTACTTGGCACTCATATACAACCGCTCGCTCACCGATAGATCTGTACCTACAGATTGGAAAATTGCTCAGGTCGCACCAGTGTTCAAGAAGGGTAGTAGGAGTAATCCATTTAACTACAGACGTATATCATTGACGTCGGTTTGCAGTAGGGTTTTGGAGCATATACTGTATTCAAACATTATGAATCACCTCGAAGGGAACGATCTATTGACACGTAATCAGCATGGCTTCAGAAAACATCGCTCTTGTGCAACGCAGCTAGCTCTTTATTCGCACGAAGTAATGGCCGCTATCGACAGGGGATCTCAAGTTGATTCCGTATTTCTAGATTTCCGGAAAGCTTTTGACACCGTTCCTCACAAGCGACTTCTAATCAAGCTGCAGAGCTATGGGGTATCGTCTCAGTTGTGCGACTGGATTCGTGATTTCCTGTCAGGAAGGTCGCAGTTCGTAGTAATAGACGGCAAATCATCGAGTAAAACTGAAGTGATATCAGGTGCTCCCCAGGGAAGCGTCCTGGGACCTCTACTGTTCCTGATCTATATAAATGACCTGGGTGACAATCTGAGCAGTTCTCTTAGACTGTTCGCAGATGATGCTGTAATTTACCGTCTAGTAAGGTCATCCGAAGACCAGTATCAGCTGCAAAGCGATTTAGAAAAGATTGTTGTATGGTGTGTCAGGTGGCAGTTGACGCTAAATAACGAAAAGTGTGAGATGATCCACATGAGTTCCAAAAGAAATGCGTTGGAATTCGATTACTCGATAAATAGTACAATTCTCAAGGCTGTCAATTCAACTAAGTACCTGGGTGTTAAAATTACGAACAACTTCAGTTGGAAGGACCACATAGATAATATTGTCGGGAAGGCGAGCCAAAGGTTGCGTTTCATTGGCAGATGCAACAAGTCCACTAAAGAGACAGCTTACACTACACTCGTTCGTCCTCTGTTAGAATATTGCTGCGCGGTGTGGGATCCTTACCAGGTGGGATTGACGGAGGACATCGAAAGGATGCAAAAAAGGGCAGCTCGTTTTGTATTATCGCGTTATAGGGGAGAGAGTGTGGCAGATATGATACACGAGTTGGGATGGGAGTCATTACAGCATAGACGTTTTTCGTCGCGGCGAGACCTTTTTACGAAATTTCAGTCACCAACTTTCTCTTCCGAATGCGAAAATATTTTGTTGAGCCCAACCTACATAGGTAGGAATGATCATCAAAATAAAATAAGAGAAATCAGAGCTCGAACAGATAGGTTTAGGTGTTCGTTTTTCCCGCTCGCTGTTCGGGAGTGGAATAGTAGAGAGATAGTATGATTGTGGTTCGATGAACCCTCTGCCAAGCACTTAAATGTGAATTGCAGAGTAGTCATGTAGATGTAGATGCAGATGGAAAGAGGTCGTCCACGATACAACTGGAGAATGAAGTGGCGGAGTCAACGGAAGCGAGAAATACGAAGTCGATGAAAGCCCAGACAGAGTAAGGTGGCGACTGGAGGCGGAGAAGCCAGCCGTAGGCAATCCGCAAGAAGAGAAAGATGCGAAGACAAAAAGGTTTGTCATTTCTTATCAGACTGTCCAAACATGTTGACGTATCAAATTGAAATTTATGTCACGTACCTAGGGCTGCGGTCCCTCGGCTATATAATGAATGTTAGCTTCTAAGTCAATGCAGTGTAAAGATATGGTAATTTGTGTTACACATTTTGTTGCTCGCAAAGCCAGTCATTAAAATCAATAAACTAGCTCCCCTTCATGTAAAACCATTAAGTTTCAAAACAAGAAAAGTTTCACCACACAACTAAAGGAAAAAATTATGAACTTATTAATTTGTAATTATAGCATGCAAAAAAAAATTAGCAAAAGTCATCGAGATCCTCGATTCCTGTAATGGAAGAGTTGTCTTTATACATAATTAAGCTTATACAGCGTGAGTTCTACCGCACCTGGCCAATTCTTTTTTTTTTTTTTTTTTTTTTTTTTTGTTATATGGTGATGAACTGTGAAGCTTGGATACTCTGTAAAAAGATTTAATCAGGCACTGTTCAATGAATTGATCAATGGCAATAAAGCTAAGAGAGTGATAGGGACTCCACGGACAACCTTCATATAGGAGCATAGTAGGAGGTAAGGGGGCCAAAGATTTTTCAAAACAAAAGCAGGTGAAACTGGGCTAGTTAGTATTCAACTCATGCACCGGTAGGTGAGTTGCTTCAGACAGTCGCCATTCCTAGCAATTATGGAGGAAAGGGCACCACTGTGAGGACAGCGGTCCCATACAGCCGTGCTGCTGAGTGAGTATTTCTGGCGGCTGAGCCGGGCCTCCTTACACTCGGCTTCCCTCGGAGCCGAGCCACCTATAAGTCTGATAATTGGCCGTGTTAGCCACGGAGAGCTCCGCCAGCCGCCAACGCCTCCACGCGGCGGAAATCTCGTTATCAGCGCTGGCCGACGCTCGCCTTTTATTAGTCGTAATCCTCCAATAAGGACCAGCGCAGGCACTGCAGTTAAAGCCGGCGCCGTGTATGAAGGGGAAGAGGAAAAACTGCGAGAGAGACCTGGCAGCGCCGCTACTGCCTGCCGCTGCTCCTACCTTCCGCCGCGCACAGAATAACTATAATACCTCGACCAGGAGAAAAAGAGTCCGCCTGCGCACATTGTGCTGGTGTCGGCAGCGGGGGCGGGAAAAATTTGCTGTGCCACCAGGAAACTCTATCGTTAAATCTCGTTTCGCCACTGTGCCGCCTCTGAGGGATACTCAGCGGACTTGCTAAACAGCCTCCAGAAAAATCCCCACCTCGAAAGCTGCGGCAGCGCCTGCATTCTGAATTCTACGTCTCGTCAGTGCCGGCGAGGGAAAATACTGAGCAGGCAACTGTTAACTGCGTGGGCGTAGGAAAGGCTTTAGATACTTTTCTGAGGCAGCTGAAAAACAGGAAAATACGATAATTACTTAATCTAGAATGTGGTGTTGCAGAAGCCTATATTAGGCACCGTAAACAGTTTCGTGAAAATGGGAAGAGAATAAATATAAAATTCTAGTAAACCTTTTTTGTCACTTTGACATAGCACATCCGGGTGAACATACTCTCAGAAAATAGCACTTCAAATATGACTACTTCCGAAAAAGAAACGCATGATATTTTCAAGTGTCATGAGTAAGTCATTAAAGACTTTATGAGCCCCATACTCCCCATTTCTGCCCGTTCATAATTCTTCGAATAATAATTAGAGGATTGTTCTTACATTTCACAAAATATTGCCATCATAAACATACTCGTAGTTGACATATATTTAATATTTAATTGCCTTTACACAATGTGTTTTTTTAATCAGTCACAATGATCAATAAACGAAGACCTGGGGGGGGGGGGGGGGGAGAGATAACGATGAATATAGCATTTCAGTGTTAGTGACGTGTTTGAATTTTAAAATATAACACGCATTATTATCTATGATTGGCATAATAAGAATCCAATATTAGCAGTAAACAAACCTCAGGTTCCAATAATGTAGTGAAAAACTTCGAAGAATGTCCGACCCATAAGAATGGAGAAAATGCAGCAATGAGATGTCAATGACTAAACATAACCAGGAAAAGCGATTAATGCACTCAAAATCGTTGGCGCGTGATTTTTATTTTACGCCAGTTTCTACCACTGAATTCGTACGTCTTTAAAACTTCAGTACCGTAATTTAACACTGACGAATAACATCACATTTAAGTCCCACGTTCACCCATAGTGCTGAATCTTCTTATAAAATGCTTTTGATTCATCTGTTGTTAGAAGTGCTGAGAGTTCCTGAAAACCAATATCAAAGAAGTTGGTAGAGTTTACTGTTACAATACTAGTAATAGTAATACTAGTAGTAGTAGTATTAGCAGTAGCTACTTCAATTCTATAAAATATTCAGTAGACGTACTTGCAAATCCCCCTCCCCCCCTCCCCCGCCCACGAAACATGGACCTTGCCGTTAGTGGGGAGGTTTGCGTGCCTCAACGATAAAGATAGCCGTACCGTAGGTGCAACCACAACGGAGGGGTATCTGTTGAGAGGCCAGACAAACGTGTGGTTCCTGAAGAGGAGCAGCAGCCTTTTCAGTAGTTGCAGGGGCAACAATCTGGATGACTGACTGATCTGGCCTTGTAACACTAACCAAAACGGCCTTGCTGTGCTGGTGCTGCGAACGACTGGATGCAAGGGGAAACTACAGACGTAATTTTTCCTGAGGGCATGCAGCTTTACTGGATGATTAAATGATGATGGCGACCTCTTGGGTAAAATATTCCGGAGGTAAAATAGCCCCCCATTCGGATCTCCGGGCGGGGACTACTCAAGAGGACGTCGTTATCAGGAGAAAGAAAACTGGCGTTCTACGGATCGGAAAGTGGAATGTCAGATCCCTTAATCGGGCAGGTAGGTTAGAAAATTTAAAAAGGGAAATGGATAGAGTAGGTTTAATAATGAATAAAAGAGTGGGTGTAAGCTACCACAAACAGCATAGTGAACGCATTATTGTGGCCAAGATAGACACGAAGCCCACACCTACTACAGTAGTTCAAGTTTATATGCCAACTAGCCCTGCAGATGACGAAGATATTGAAGAAATGTATGATGAGGTAAAAGAAATTATTCAGATAGTGAAGGGGGACGAAAATTTAAAATTCATGGGTGACTGGAATTCGAGAGTAGTAGCTGAATACGGACTGGGGCTAAGAAATGAAAGAGGAAGCCGTCTGGTAGAATTTTGCACAGAGTATAAATTAATCATAGCTAACACTTGGTTCAAGAATCATGAAAGAAGGTTGTGTACATGGAAGAACCCTGGAGATACTATAAGGTATCAGATAGATTATATAATGGTGAGACAGAGATTTAGGAAACAGGTTTTAAATTGTAAGACATTTCCACGGGCAGATGTGGACTCTGACCACAATCTATTGGTTATGAACTGTAGATTCAAACTGAAGAAACTGCAAAAAGGTGGGAATTTAAGGGGATGGAATCTGGATAAACTGAAAGAACCAGAGGTTGTACAGAGTTTCACGGAGAGCACAAGCGAACAATTGAAATACAGTAGAACAAGTATGGATAGCTTTGAGGGATGAAATAGTGAAGTCAGCAGAGGATCAAATAGGTAAAAAGACGAGGGCTAGTAGAAACCCTTGGATAACAGAAGAAATATTGAATTTAACTGATGAGAGGAGAATATATAAAAATGCAGTAAATGAAGAAGGCAAAAAGGAATACAGAGACGTCTCAAAAATGATATCGACAGGAAGTGCAAAATTGCAAAGCAGGGATGGCTACAGTGCAAATGTAAGGATGTAGAGGCTTATCTCACTAGGGGTAAGATGGATACTGCCTACAGGAAAATTAAAGAGACCTTTGGAGAAAGGCACGAATATCAACAGCTTTGATAGAAACCCAGTTCTAAGCAAAGAAGGGAAAGCAGAAAGGTGGAAGGAGTATATAGATGGTCTATACAAGGGCGATGTACTTGAGGACAATATAATGGAAATGGAAGAGGATGTATATGAAGATGAAATGGAAGATATGATACTGCATGAAGAGTTTGACAGAGCACTGAAATACCTGAGTCGAAACAAGGTCCCTGGAGTAGACAACATACCATTAGAACTACTGACAGCCTTGGGAGAGCCAGTCCTGACTAAACTCTACCATCTGGTGAGCAGGATGTATGAGACAGGCGAAATACCATCAGACTTCAAGAAGAATATAATAATTCCAATCCCAAAGAAAGCAGGTGCTGACAGATGTGAAAATAACCGAATTATCAGTTTAATAAGCCACAGCTGCAAAATACTAACGCGAATTCTGTACAGACGAATGGAAAAACTGGTAGATGCGGACCTCGGGGAGGATCAGTTTGGATTCCGTAGAAATGTTGGAACACGTGAGGCAATACTGACTTTACGACTTATCTTAGAAGAAAGATTAAAAAAAGGCAAACCTACATTTCTAGCATTTGTAGACTTAGAGAAAGCTTTCGACAATGTTGACTGGAATACTCTCTTTCAAACTCTAAAGGTGGCAGGGGTAAAATAAAGGGAGCGAAAGGCTATTTACAATTTGTACAGAAACCAGATGGCAGTCATAAGCGTCGAGGGGCATGAAAGGGATGCAGTGGTGTGGAAAGGAGTGAGATAGGGTTGTAGCCTCTCCCTGATGTTATTCAATCTGTATATTGAGCAAGCAGTAAAGGAAACAAAAGAAAAATTTGGAGTAGGTATTAAAATTCATGGAGAAGAAGTAAAAACTTTGAGGTTCGCCGATGACATTATAATTCTGTCAGAGACGTCAAAGGACTTGGAAGAGCAGTTGTACGGAATGGACAGTGTCTTGAAAGGAGGATATAAGATGAACATCAACAAAAGCATAACGAGGATAATGGAATGTAGTCGAATTAAATCGGGTGATGCTGAGGGAATTAGATTAGGAAATGAGACACTTAAAGTAGTAAAGGAGTTCTGCTATTTAGGAAGTAAAATAACTGATGATTGTCGAAGTAGAGAGGATATAAAATGTAGACTGGCAATGGCAAAGAAAGCGTTTCTGAAGAAGAGAAATTTGTTAACATCGAGTATAGATGTAAGTGTGAGGAAGTCGTTTCTGAAAGTATTTGTATGGAGTGTAGCCATGTATGGAAGTGAAACATGGACGATAAATAGTTTAGACAAGAAGAGAATAGAAGCTTTCGATATGTGGTGCTACAGATGAATGCTGAAGATTACATGGGTAGATCATATAACTAATGAGGAGGTATTGAATAGAATTGGCGAGAAGAGGAACTTGTGGCACAACTTAACTAGAAGAAGGATCGTTTGGTAGAACATGTTCTGAGGCACCGAGGTATGACCAATTTAGTTCAAATGGTTCAAATGGCTCTGATCACTATGGGACTTAACATCTGAGGTCATCAGTCCCCTAGAACCTAGAACTACTTAAATTTTACTAACCTAAGGACATCACTCACATCCATGTAAGTTTTAAGGCAAATCCAACACCTTCCATGAAAACCCTGACATGATAAGGAAATCCAGTAGTATGTCACATAGATCCGAATAAATCGTGACATTACATTAACCAAAGTAATACGAGTAACGAGTGAGCAAATGGAATACCACAGACTAACACAAGAATGCCTAAATGCATGTCGTACCTTCGCACCGTGAGACCGACGCAGTTCCGAGGGGAGAAACGAGAACAGAAGCCGAGAGCAGAACCGTGTTATGCTAGAAGGCCCTACGATAAGGGACGGACTGGACAGCCACGTCGCCAGCTAACCACTAAAGCTCACCACCCGCACGTTTTAGCGTGAGACTTTTTCGCGTCTCTGTTAAGTCAAGGACCACCCACCATCCCATGTTAAAAGCTAGAGCCCTCAAAAAAAGAGTATAGATCTTACGATAACACAAAAAGGGCCACTACCACCCGCAAGTTTTAACGTGAGCCTTTTTGCGTGTCTGTTACATTAGGACCACTCCCCAGCCCATGTTAAAAGATAGAGACCTCCAGAAGAACAGTATAGATCTTACGATAACGCTAAAAGGACCACACCAGCTGCAGGTTTTAGCGTGAGACTTTTTAGCGTCTCTGTTACGTTGCAAATTTTAAAAACATTGCCCCACCACGAAAAGTATGACGGTTCTCATTGGATAGACAGAATTTTTGTAGGCGGAGCTTAAGGTTAACATTGAGACCCTGATTGGTCAGATGGAAACACAGCCAGATAGTTTTTTTTTAAACCAACTTCGGTAAATTGTAGTAAGGAGAAGTTGAAGGAGAGTGTTGCTTCCGAGATGGCGAGGTGAGCGGAGTTGTGCTGCCCGCCACTGCCCTGACGCTGCCTAAACACCGACAAGGTAATGAACGCACGCGATGCCGCATTTTTGAGAGCATAAGGCTTCACTCAGAACTGCAGAAGTCTCATCTTTTACACCCCTTTTTGCGTAATACTAGTGTCGATCGTTAATTAAAACTCATGGTGTTCACATTTGCCACTTGAAGAACAGATCTGAAACACGATGATTTTTCTTTTATATAGTTATTGAGAAGCCACATCAGCCACTGTAATTTACGACAAGTTAGATAAGTAATTAAAGATAATTGAGGGCCACTGTAGACCATTTTGATAGTTTTCTCTTTTGTGAAACTTAAATTAAACCTAGATTATAGATGTGATATGGCATAGGTCACCCTCCGATCCATTGTAGAACTTGGAAACCCATTCAGGGAATATTCGTTCACAATTTTGTTGAACGCAGTTGGTTTTCACCATGCTGTATTAAAACATCTCCTTTTATCAATAGTGCAATTTATAAACGATGTTTTGTGAGTAGAATAAAATATCCAATGGTAAACTTAACTGCTTTTTCGACGTTATTTTACCTGCTAAGTAAAAATAGTAAAGCCTTCAAACCATTCCACTAAATTTAGTTAGTATTAAGATTCTTTTACAGGGAGTGCAGTGGAGCTGACGCTGAGATCATTAAGTATTTGGTTATATCATTGTTAGTCTCATTGAACTCTTCTGAATTCTACATGTCATGTGTGGTCTGGCGTCTCCTTACCAGCAACAGGTCGCAGGTTCAACCTGGTTAATTCCCTTAAAAAAACGCTCAGAGCGTCGTTGCGCGAAAGTGGTAGGGAGACATGATATAGAACAAACAGACACCACCATGAATGTTTAGATTCATGCCCGAGGCAGGATTCGAACTTGCGACCGTAGCAGTCGCGCGGTTCCGGACTGAAACGCCTAGAACCGCTCGGCCACTTCGGCCGGCCTCACCAATTTACTATTGGAGGGCAGCGTGGAGGATAAAAATCGTAGAGGGAGACCAAGAGATAAATACACTAAGCAGATTCAGAAGGATGTAGGCTGCACTAGGTACTGGGAGATGAAGAATCTTGCACAGCATAGAGTAGCATGGAGAGCTGCATCAAACCAGTCTCAGGACTGAAAACCACAACAACAACAACAACAACAACAACCTGCAAATCTCTCCATTTTAGAAGCGGAATGGGCTAATCCGTCCACTAAGCCGCTCCCCGTTGTGGAAACTCTTATTCTGGGAGACTATGAACTCTTCTGATGCTTCTCTATGGTTACCACTGTACCCCAGAAGCGGTCTCAAATGTACAGTAATCTCGTTTTGTACAATATGTTAGATGAAAAGAATGGTGTCCGCTGTAGAAACATTGACCGATCGCGTTTCACAACTTGACATGATTTCAAGCGACTGTGACGTATGAAGTTATACCAGTCTTTCGTTACCTCCGTGTGAGCAGATCGTGATATTAACCTCATATTCTTGTCACACTCCAGGTATGAGTGCCCTCTTTCTGGAAATGTCGTCGTAACCCTTTGAAGGCACTAGCAAAATGTAATGAATGCATCTGAAAACCGTAATGTTCTTATATTGTCTAGCGCGTGAATCGCAGAATATGTACAATCGTTTCATATCACGAGAAAGTAAGTGAAATATAAAATGGTGAAGCATTCATCTGCACCTTTCTTTGTTACAATCTCATCGTAACAATAAAATCTTGACTCCTCCGATGCTAAAACATGGATGTTAAATAAATGTACCGCCAGCTGACGTTTGTAGTACACCATGATACTTGCTATATTTGGGACTGGCACATTCCTTTAAAAACCGATGGCAATAGTTTCTTCTTCTTCTCTGCTTTTTGCAGACTGTTTCCTGCAGAGGCCTTCACATCATGAAACGTTTGGGCTCTCCTTAAATAAAATTCCTTGTCTACTTTCAGACTTCTGAGTTTTTTGGTCAGTTGTTACTTAAGACCAGGATCACTCACACTTTTTTCTAAGCAAGATATTTATTCTTGTATCTGAAACTCTCGTGCATTCATGGTATCACAGTGACTTCATGTATCTGATCGAGGACACCCAAATGACACATTGCATTCTGTATTAAAAATGCTCAAATACGTTTCATAAGACATCGGATTGTTGGATTATTTTTACGTGGAAGCTAAGTTTTAGGTGTCTTATTGACAGAATAGCATGACTGGAAGCCTTGGAGTGACTCAATGTGCCCATGAATTGTGTTCCTTGTGTCACTGCTGAAAGCAAGAGGCCGATACTTGTACTTGCTCCTTCCATCTGATAGCACTCGGCCACATTCTCTTAACTTTTCCGGGACAGTCTGGAAAGTTCTAGGACATATCCCATGCATTGCCAGGAAAGCTTTACAACAAACATGAATTTCCTTCACAGCTTTTGTTATCTTCCTTCACTCTTACTTTGTATATGTATGTACGATAGTGAAGAAGAGCTTCACTAGAACTTTTTCGAGGACTATTACTCTGTAGAAGATTCAAGGCAACCAATATATCCTTTGTGCAACGCGATCAGGTAAAATTTTTGATGATAACACATTCGTACAGCACTTGCTGTAACCAGTGGTTCCTTTGTATCAACCACTTGAAAAATTAGCAACAATCATTGGCCACACTACCCACTCCTTCCGTCTCCACGATTTCTACCTCTCCATTTATTGAGGTCGCATCCAGCTCGCCCCCTTCCTGAGATTCCTAGGCCTCACTCTCGACCGTCACTTCACCTGGACCCCTCATCTCCTGACCCTCCAACAGAAAGCCCATTCCCATCTCTGCCTCCTGAAACTCCTGTCTGGCTGGACATGGGTATTGTATCCTTCCAGTATCCTCGGCACACCTATAAATCCCTCATCCATCCTATCCTCTGTTATGCCAGCTTTGCCTGGATCTCCGCCCTCCCCCTCCCCCCCCCCCCCAATTTCGTAAGGTCCCTCAAATCCAAGGATGCCATGCACACCCCTTCCCACACCTCCTCCTTTTCCTCTAACATATCAGCATCCTTTACACTGTCCTTAGGCTTGATCCAACCCCCCCCCCCCCTCCCAATAACTGGTTTCCTCCTTTCACTCCACCCCCAGCCCATCGCTACATCTCAATCGCTGTGTCTCTCCCTCTCGCCACCTCCACACCCTCCATCTACTTCATCAGCGACATCTACCCTTCCTTCCAACTGTAAATTGGCCTTGTTCCTCCCCCTCTCAAGGAGCCCCCTTTCCCTTCCCCCTCCTTCTCCCAGAGCGGATTTCCCTCCTTTCCCCTGAGTCCCTGAACCCCCCCCCCCCCTCGTGGCTGTTTTACTCTCCCGTCCTTTCGCTCCCCAGCCCTCCTTCAGCACGCCCCCCCACCTCACCTCATCCCTCATCCCCTTTTCTCTTCCCTCCTTCTAGCTTCCTTTTCCATTCTCCCTTGTCCCCCCACCCCCCTCCGACACACACAGTCAGATCCTCCCAGGGTTTTATTCTTTATCAAGTGTGCCGCACAAGTGTTGTGTTCGATGCCATTATAGAGTGTCATCTAGTGATTTTGTTTTAATTGTGTGCTCGACCTGTTTATCGTCCATCCATGATTGTTCCATGCTACGCCATCTGTCATGTGGCTGTTTTAATCGTTCTGCGACTTCTTATGCTCCGACCGTACTTTATCTGGTGCCTTTAAATCCAGTGTGCGATTTTGTTTAAAATGCTTTTTTATGTTTTTACCTCCGTTTTAAAGTCATCATCTTGTATGTTTCTTTTCTTACGTACCGCCTTATTTGCTTCTGTATTCCACCATGTTTTCCTCTTTATTTGTTTTACATGTCTTCCTGTCTACTTGTTATATCTTTCAGCTGAAGAGCAGCTCTTATGCTGCCACCAGCAGGCCCCTGATGGGAAATGAAAAACAAAATAAAGGAAAAAAGACAGCCTATCAGTTCCAGTCATTCCACCAGGACCAATACCTAGACGGTCAGTATCGCGATTCGATTACGTCCGCATTGTTACTGTGTGCCAGGAAGGGCTCTCAACAAGGGAAGTGTCCAGGTGTGTCAGAGTAAACCAAAGCGATGTTGTTCAGACATGGAGGAGATACAGAGAGACAGGAACTATCGATGCTATGCCTCGCTCAGGCCGCCCAAGGGCGATACCTACGAATTATGGCTTGGCGGAACCCAGACAGCAACGCCACCAATTTAAACAATGCTTATAGTATAGCTATTGGACGTCGTGTTACGACTCAAACTGTGTGCAGTAGGGTGCATGTTGGGCAGCTTCACTCCGGACGTCCAACTTGAGGTCCATCTTTGCAACCACGACGCCATGCAGACTTTACAGACGGGCCCAACAAAATGCCAAATGGACCGCTCAGGATTGGCATCATGTTCTGTTTACCGATGAGTGTCGCATATGCCTTCAACCAGACAATCGTGGAAGATGGGTTTGGAGGCAACTCGGTCAGGCTGAACGCCTTAGACACACTGTCCAGCAAGTGCAACAAGGTGGAGATTCCTGGCTGTTTTGGGGTGGCAGTACGTGGGTCCGACGTACGCCGTAGGTGGTCATAGAAAGTGCCATAACGGCTGAGAAATACGTGAATACCATCCTCTGACCGCTAGTGCACACATATCGGCAACATATTGGCGAGGCATTCGTCATCATGAACGACAATTCGCTCCCCCACCGTGCACATCTTGTGAATAGACCAACGGTGCCTTGATGAACTTGTGGATAGTATGCCACGCCGAATACAGGCATGCATCAATGAAAGAGGACATGTTACTGGGTATTAGATGTACTGGTGTGTACAGCAGTCTGGACCACCTGGGCTGTATGGTGGTACAACAAGCAATGTGTAGGTTTCAGGAGCAATAAAAAGGGCGGAAATGATGTTTATGTTGATCTCTATTCCAATTCTCTGTACAGGTTTCGGAACTCTCGGAACTGAGGTGATACCAACTTTTTTTATGTGTGCAGTATTCAGATAGAGATTAGGAATCCTATACATGTAGCCGTTATCACGCATTAAGAATTGTCGAAAAGTAATTATAACAACTAAAATAAATGAATTTTCGTCGCTAGCGTGTAAATATTTAACAGAAAATATTTATTGAACTTTTTCGGTCAACTTCACCCCAGCATCAACTTCACACAATTTCACGGTATGTACTACTAAAATTTTCCCAGCGACTCTTAATTTGTTAGTTACGTTTGCCACGCACCTTATCCAGTGTCTACTAGTTCCGCTTGTAGACTTTGCAATTGATCACCTGAATAACCTGGGTGAAATTGACCAGATTTCTCGAGCAGTTCTTTTATGGACAAACGTTCACGAATGCGGCAAGAAGGTGAGAAAATGAACGCAGCTGCGATGACACAGTGGATGCAGCAACAAATGTCTATAACAGTATAGTGGTGGATTGAAGACGTCGTTTTCTCCCGTGTCTGTACGTTAACATGAGTGTGTTACATAAGCTGCAGTTCTGTTTGTTGTGTCATACAGTTGACATCGTAACGGTTGTCAATTTGAAAATGCCGCATGTGGTCAGACGTAATTGTGTGAACTGAAGAAATATAGCATGTATGTTGCTGAACCGTGTCTCATAGACAAACTGGGTTCATGGTCGTCATGGTAAAACGAAAGGTGGTCAGCCACTTGGTAGTGCTAATGAAGAACAGGCTGCACTGATGGGACTTCTCGATTTTGCAAACAGGGGCCCGCATCTCGTGATCGTGCTGTAGCGTTCTCGCTTCCCGCGCCCGGGTTCGGTTCCGGGCGGGGTCAGGGATTTTTTCTGCCTCGTGATGGCTGGGTGTTGTGTGTTGTCCTTCGGTTAGTTAGGTTTAAGTAGTTCTAAGTTCTAGGGGACTGATGACCATAGATGTTAACTCCCATAGTGCTCAGAGCCATTTTTTTATATTTTTTTTTTTTGCAAGCAGAGGATTTCCGCTTCCGCTTTCTGCGATGGATCTTCGATGAACAGCAGAGGTAATTCCTTGCGGTCCAAGAAAGTTTTTTCGTACCAAGGACAGCTTGAGACTGGATTCCTTCGCAGAAACGAGTTTCATGCGATGTGGCCTGTAATTGATATACACCCAATCAAGGTTACAGATATTGCAAAAGAAAAACAAAAGGCCAACGCTCATATCTAGAAGAAGGGAGGATTTTTCTTTCCAAGCTGACACGTCAAGATTCAGTGTAAGGTAAACAGGTCTTTTTGTGTGCTTATCTTCAGAGTTTCGTTATTTAAATTTTTGGCGTCATTTTGTTCACATTTTTTTGTGCTGAAGTTGTCTTTGTACGTTACTCAGTAATTAGTACTAAAGTTTAATTATAACGCCAGATTTATTTTTCAGTTACAGATGAATCATCAAAACAATTAACGTCACTCTAGAGTCATAAACAGTCCATAAATATCACGTAACAGCTAATCGATCAAATTCGACCCCAGGTGGGGTGAAGTTCACCGTCACAGTATCATTGTAATTTTCTAATCTCTTAGAGCGAAAAGTAATAAGGACCGAAGATTTTTTACTGTAGCTTAATGTTCATGCTCTGAAAGAAAAACTTAATACAGTAGTATCATTGATTTCAGAGCTATTTAAATTTAAAGCACAAAATCGGTCAACTTCACCTGACAGTTTTAGGTGTATGTTCTCAGTGTGTCGACGAAACATACATTTCTTGAAGGTCTGAGAATCTGACCAGATTCGATGAATTTTTTTTTTTTTTTTTTTTTCTTCATCAGTCTAGTGACTGTGCTAACCTCTTCATCTCAGAGTAGCCCTTGCAACCTACATCCTCAATTATTTGCTTGACGTATTCCAATCTCTGTCTTCCTCTATAGTTTTTGTCCTCTACAGCTCCCTCTAGTACCATGGAAGTCATTCCCTCTTGTCTTAGCAGATGTCCTATCATCCTGTCCCTTCTCCTTGTCATTGTTTTCCACATATTCCTTTCCTCTCCGATTCTGCGTAAAACCTCCTCATTCCTTACCTTATCAGTCCACGTAATTTTCCACATTCGTCTATAGCACCAAATTGCTTCGATTCTCTTCTGTTCCGGTTTTCCCACAGTCCATGTTTCACTACCATAGAATGCTGTACTCCAGACGTACATCCTCAGAAATTTCTTCCTCAAATTAAGACCGGTATTTGATATTAGTAGACTTCTCTTGGCCAGAATGCCTTTTTTGCCAAAGCGAGTCTGCTTTTGATGTCCTCCTTGCTCCGTCCGTCAATGGTTATTTTACTGCGTAGGTAGCAGAATTCTTTAACTTCATCGACTTCGTGACCATCAATCCTGATGTTAAGTTTCTCGCTGTCCTCATAGCGAGTCAGATGGTATGTCGCCAGACTCATATTTTCTACACACCAATGTGAAACGTCGTTTTGTTGCCACTTCCCCTAATGATTTTAGAAATTCTGATGGAATGTTATCTATCCCTTCTGCCTTATTTGACCGTAAGTCCTCCAAAGCTCTTTTAAATTACGATTCTAATACTGGATCCCCTATCCCTTCTAAATCGACTCCTGTTTGTTCTTCTATCACATCAGACAAATCTCTCCCCTTATAGAGGCTTTCAATGTATTCTTTCCACTTATCTGCTCTCTCTCCTCTGCATTTAACAGTGGAATTCCCGTTACACTCTTAATGTTACCTCCGTTGCTTTTAATGTCACCAAAGGTTGTTTTGACTTTCCTGTATGCTGAGTCTGTCCTTCCGACAATCATATCTTTTTCGATGTCTTCACATTTTTCCTGCAGCCATTTCGTCTTAGCTTCCCTGCACTTCCTATTTATTTCATTCCTCAGCGACTTGTATTTCTGTATTCCTGATTTTCCCGGAACATGTCTGTACTTCCTCCTTTCATCAATCAACTGAAGTGTGTCTTCTGTTACCCATGGTTTCTTCGCAGCTACCTACTTTGTACCTATGTATTCGATGAATAGCAATCGTATTTCTTTTCCTCACATTTCTCCAGTGGTTGTGTAAAGTGCAAAGCCACTGAATAGTGGCTGACTAGAAGCGAGTTATTTTGATTTCCGAAGCACGATATTTTCTGTGACAATTCGATGTAAGTGTTTGTTGGAATCCTGGAGAACGTTACCTGCCACCACTTGCAGCGTCAATAGGTAAGTACAGTGTTACAGTGTGGCTTCTTTTGCGTGGTTAGGGGGTGTGATTTCTTCATTGAGCTTAAGAAAACACTAAATGGAGAAGTATACGGAAGTATTTTTCAGCAGAGGAACAGTTCGGAGATGTGTTTGTATCAAGATGGTGATGCACCCTGCCCTAAGTCATTATCTATGACGCAATGGCTACATTCATGAAGTGGACTGACCTGCATATAGTCCTGAATGTACCCAATGGACCACCTTTCGAATGGGTTCGTACATCGACTTTGTTCGAAACTCCAGCATGCAACTCTTTCCGCCTCTGCTGGTTTCGGTTCTTGAGGTAGAATGGTATGTCATTCTTCCATCGATATTCGGATTCCATTCTATCTATCGCTTGCGCCTTCTCCCGCAGTTACGTAGGGTCGGCCATGGTTCATCGGATTTGGTATGTTAATGGTAAGGGGTGGCTGGATGCAAGCCCTCCCTGCCGCCACCCTGCTCCCCCCCCCCCCCCCCCCCCCCCGCAGGACGGAATTAGTTCAAATGGTTCTGAGCACTATGGCACTTAACATCTGAAGTCATCAGTCCCATAGAACTTAGAACTACTTAAATGGACACCACACACATCCTTGCCCGAGGCAGGATTCGAACCTGCGACCGAAGGAGTCGCGCGGCTCCAGGCTGCAGCGCTTAGAACCGCTCGGCCGCTCTGGCCGGCACGGAATTAATGTACCCCAACTGGCTGTGTAGTGGAATCCATGAAATAGTCTGAATGTTTACTAAGATGGTATCTGTTCTTTCAGATATGTCTGAAAGAACAGATACCATTGGTGACCAAGCAGCTCGTTAGAATGAAATTACAATGAAATCAACTCCCTCAGCTGCTTACAGGCGTTGACTTACGTCAACGGGGACAGATGAAAATGGAATCGGCAACGCGCCGCGAATAATGAGTGTAATGGGCTGGGGCACTACAAATGTAGTGTGGGACAATACGTTGAGAATGTGGGTTTCGCGGGAGGCATGCCAGAGACAATTCCCTGCAGTCGCGCTATTCTCTGTGTGGTCGGTGGCTCGGATGGATAGAGCGTCTGCCGTGTAAGCAGGAGATCCCGGGTTCGAGTCCCGGTCGGGGCACACATTTTCATCTGTCCCCGTTGACGTATGTCAAAGCAGCTGAGGGTGTTCATTTCATTGTAATAGTATGAATGTGCTCAGATGTCTGTGAGCTGTGTAACTGACATGGAATGTGGGGACCAGTCCGGTATTCACCTAGCGGGATGTGGAAAACCGCCTAAAAACCACATCCAGCCTGGCCAGCACACCGGCTTTCGTCGGCGATCCGCGGGGCGCATTCGATCTGGGGCTGGCGCGCCTACCTGAGTCAAGGAAGCAGCGCGTTAGCGCTCTCGGCTACCCTGGCGGGCCTCCACCGATGTTCGGATACCTCCTTGAAAATGTCCCCAGCAGAGTTCAAGCTGTTCTAACGGCGAGGGATGGATACACTCCAAGTTACTGTGTCCGGGTTTTTCTGATTAGACTGAGCGCATGTGCCTGTGTGGTGAGTGCCGAGCTCCGAGAGGAACTCTCGCATACAGCACGGCCTGTAGGGGCTGGAAGAGCGGCGCTGGCAGCTGCGCGGCGCCAACCATTAAAGCCCAACAGCGCGCGCCGCGTGGTGTCTGCATTGAGTCACGTGCGCTGCCTGTCGCAGTCGCCTGCCGCCGCTGGGGGGCGCCACCCTCGCTTTATCTGTCGGCGGGGCGCGTCCCACGCATAATTCACCGACCCACACGCACAAACGCTACTCGTTCCCTACAACCGGCATTCGCACGCAGGCACGCGCTGCAGCGGCCGTGTACTCACACACCGCCACTGCGTCGCCACATACACACCGACAGCGACAAACGCGACCCCGTCCCCTGCACCTTTCATCCGCAGTAAGACTAGCTCGCCTAGGGGATGCTCTTCGCATCATCGGTCCTATTGTATCAGTATTAGCAAATGATTAAAAAATTAAACATTAAGATATCTGTATGGTGCGAGAAGAGGCAATGGACTCTGAATAAAGAAAAGTGTGAAGTTATTCAAATGAGTATCAAAAGAAACAGGTAAATTTCGATTATGCAATAAGTCACACAAATCTGAAGGCTGTACATTCAAGTAAATACTTGAAGATTACCATTACAAATAACCTAAATTGGAACGATCACTTAAATAACATTGTGGGTGATGATGATGATGATGTGGTCTCCAGTCCTGAGACTGGTTTGATGTAGCTATCCATGCAACTCTATCCTGCGCAAGCTTCTTCATCTCCCACTACATACTGCAAACCTACATCATTCTGAATCTGCTTAGTGTATCCATCTCTTGGTCTCCCTCTACGATTTTTACCCTCCACGCTGTCCTCCAATGCTAAATTTGTGATACCTTGATGCCTCAGAACATGTCCTACCAATTGGTCCCTTCTTCTAGTTAAGTTGTGCCAAAAACTTCTGTTCTCCCCAATCCTATTTAATACCTCCTCATTAGCTATATGATCTACCACTCTAATCTTCAGCGTTCTTCTGTAGCACCACATTTCGAAAGATTCTATTCTCTTCTCGTCCAAACTAGTTATCGTCCATGTTTCACTTCCATACATGGCTACGCTCCATACAAATACTTTCACAAACGACTTCCTGACACTTAAATCTATACTCGATGTTAACAAATTTCTCTTTTTCAGAAATGCTTTCCTTGCCATTGCCAGTCTACATTTTATATCCTCTCTACTTCGCGCCTCATCAGTTATTTTGCTCCCCAAATAGCAAAACTCCTTTACTACTTTTAGTGTCTCATTTCCTAATTCCCTCAGCATCATCCGACTTAATTCGACTACATTCCATTATCCTCGTTTTTCTTTTGTTGATGTTTATCTTGTATCCTTCTTTTAAGACACTGTCCATTCCGTTCAATTGCTCTTCCAAGTCCTTAGCTGTCTCTGACAGAATTACAATGTCATCGGCGAACCTCAAAGTTTTTATTTCTTCTCCATTGATTTTAATACCTACTCCGAATTTTTCTTTTGTTTCCTTCACTGCTTGCTCAATATACAGATTGAATAACATCGGGGATAGGCTACAACCCTGGCTTACTCCCTTCCCAACCACTGCTTCCCTTTCGTGCCCCTCGACTCTTATAACTGCCATCTGGTCTCTGTACAAATTGTCAATGGCCTTTCGCTCCCTGTATTTTACCCCTGCCACCTTCAGAATTCGAAACAGAGTATTCCAGTCAACATATTGTGGCGCTTCATTGGCAGAACACTTAGAAGGTTCAAAAGGTCTACCAAACAGACTGCTTACAGGACGCTTGTCCGCCTTTTCTGGAGTATTGCTGTGCGGTGTGGGATCCGCATCAGGTGAGACTGACGGATGACATCTAAAAAGTACGAAGAAGGGCAGCTCGTTTTGTGTTATCAGGAAATAGGGGAGATAGTGTCACAGACATGATACGTGAACTGGAGTGGCAATCATCGAAACAAAGGCGTTTTTCGTTGCGACGGGATCTTCTCATGAAATTTCAATCACCAGTTTTCTCCTCCGACTGCGAAAACATTCTGTTGCCAAGCACCTACACATGGAGAAATGATCATCACGGTAGAATAAGAGAAATCAGGGCTCAGCCAGAACAATTTAAGTGCTCGTTTTTCCCGCGTGCCGTTCGAGAGTGAAACGGTAGAGACACAGCTTGAAGGTGGTTCATTGACCCTCTGCTAGGCACTTTATTATGAACATCACAGCAATCACGTAGATGTAGATGTAGATCAATGATACTAGCAGTTTGTATAGCTAGCGGCTTCCAGGAGAAAGAAAAATTTGATTTTCAGTATCCACCGAGTTAATTTAAAATGCGGTCACTATCTATTCATCAAAAGCTGTATTCTTACCTTGAATATTTACTGATTTTCATTGAATCAGCTGTGGGTTCTCGATGAAACACCGTGATTAACAAAATCAAACACTGCTCTTTTCCTAGTTTCACTTTTTTTTATGGTTCCTCCACAACCTAGGTATCGGATTATAAGCACATTTTCAACTCCATTGCTGATTCCAAAGATGATAATGTAAAGATAAACATAATGATAAAGCGAAAATAGTCATCTCAACTTCTTAATGTATCGATTCTTGCTTTAATGTAAAATTACTACAATGATAATTATCTGACAAATTACGTACGGAATTACACAATTCATCAACTACATTAACATGATTCGACATACCTAGGGATAAAGCTATGCAACAGCCAAGAAGTTTTTACCTACTGACGGACTGAGGCCCAAAATTTACGTCTATCTCGGAGTTGTGATATCATCTAAACGATGTGAATAACTCCTCATACTCGCGGAATTATAGCAAAAAGGATGAAACGGAGGAGGGAAGCCAGTTCAGCACAGACGTAACAGACTTGTAAAGGATGCAAACCGTAACACTGAACTCGAACTTTCTCTGCTCCGATCTGTATTACGGAACCACTTCAGCATTGCTTTAGATTATGCAAAATGAAATTTTTCATATTGCAATAGCAGGCAAAGTAAATATTACTGAATTCTTCACTACACTCCAAGGTGACACACATACGCGCACATGAAACTATTTTCTAATAAAATCACTAAGGGTCTACAAACAATGGCTGAAACTTTCTGCTAATCGTTCAGTTCAACGAAGAAAGGAATCCGTTTTTTGGTACCTAAACCACTCGAAAAGCGCTGTGTCAACATCAGCATCGTAGGAAAATTTCTTTCTCCCTAGATGCCGCTTGAGCTCGCCGAAAAGACGGCAATCGTATAGTGGAATATCAGGACTGTCCAATCAGCATCTTCCTCATCTGTGAGGACATCAAAAGCAGACTAGCACTGGCAAAAAAGCGTTCCTGGCCAAGGTAAGTCTACTAGTATCTAACATAGTCCTTAATTTGAGGACTGTGGGAAAACCCGAACAGAACAGAGTCGAAGCAATTGAGATGTGGTTCTACAGACGAATGTTGTAAATTAGGTAGACTGGTAAGGTAAGAAATGAGGAGGTTCTACCGAGAATCGGAGGGGAAAGGAACATATGGAAACACTGACAAGGAGAAGAGACAGAGTGATAGGACTTCTGTTAAGACATCATGGAATGACTTCCAAGGTACTAGAGGGAGTTGTAGAGGACAGAAACGGTAGACGAAGAGAGAGATTGGAATACATGCAGCAAATAACTGAGGACGTAGGTTGCAAGTGCTACTCTGTGGTGAAGAGGTTGGCACAGGAGAGGAATTCGGGCCGGCTGCATCAGACCAGTCAAAAGACTGTTGACTCAAAAGGAAAAAGAAAAATGCTCCCCATATGCATCAGGAGGGCGACAGAAAATGAGAGTCCGAGAGGTTCAGAAATCAACCGTCTATGGGATGTATATATCACATTTCAGATAATGGACATTGTTGGCATTCAAGGAATGCCCAAACAAACTATTAACTTGCACCATGAACACCGAATGAAAAATGGCATATTGCAGTGATCACAGAGGTTGCCACCATCAAGAGCTAAGGCGAACTCCTAGGGAGTTACATATGGTGCAGTATGTTCAGCTAGGTATCCACTCCTAAAGAATGCACGTAATACCATACTGGTGTAACGGGGTGATCAGAAGTTGTGCAATGTGATGGTCTTCAATCGAATGCGAGAAAATCCGTCGAGCTTACCGTGAAACTGGCTGTCCTTTAAGGCATAGCTCCAGATATTGCAACAATACGTTTCATAGGCACAAAAAATCTAACTTACAGAGGCTGTATTTGTCCACTGGTTTCAGGTGGCACGAATTACAATGTCACGCACTTTTCAAGACGGATTGTTTGCTCTAAAGTAGTACGATTTTTATTCGCAGATCAAGAATTAAGCAAAGGCAAGTAATTTTGATCTGCTAGTCGCCAAAGTCAGTGCTAATACCATAGCTGTCGTTATCGTACACCCATTTTCTAACCCTTGCTTGCTATGGCGAAAATATTCACTACTGCTCTTGCAACATTACTCACGCAAGAGAGAACTGTAGGGGGAGAGCACCACCAACTTCTCGCAGCACAATAACTAACTTTCCAGCCAATTTACCATTGACATTAATAGTCGGCCTGATTGCATACGGGCGCGTTAAGATATTTATGTCGGTTGATGATGACACATCTCGTTTTGTACTTCTAATTTCCAGTGTTCCTTTCACATGTTTTTACTCTTCAAATCCCGACTGGTCGGAATTGAAAACAGGTTCCATACTGAACGATGGGATAAGTCTTTTCATCTCATGTACAAATTTTCGGGCCGATTCTGCAGTTTGCAATTCATTGTAAAGGTCATGCTTTGTTTGAAATTTACATATCTTACGTCTTCCAATTCGGGCGTATACTGCACCACACAGTCCAGTGACCCATATTGCAAATCGCTAATATTTCATCTTCTTTATCACTCTACAAATTTCTTGGGTTCCTTTCTGACAAAATGACAACTATGTCAACTCTTGTTGTAAACATAATGCAATCCTTTTTGTATCAACGTCACTATTCTGTAGCACTGTCGTTAGTTTCGCCTCGACTAGCCAGCTCAACTACGCTCGGAGCGTAGCCTCAAGCTGTGCTCAGCATTGGATAAATCCAGTCTCACTCTCTGTTGCCATTGTTATCCAACTGCATGGTAGACAATACGTGGGGCGTCGAATGAGGCAAACATCACTGGCTTTTTGCGATCTCGCACTCTAGGCATTCCTTATCAGACGAAATTCACGTCGCATTAACGGCTGGTCGAGACTTGTAAATATATCCTAGCCAAGATCGAAAATAATTTGAATAGTCGTTCAGCGTTTGGGCTTTGAATAATACTGCGTTAGGTGACTTTGTCTAAACATCTATGAACTGTTCTGCAGATAATTTTGATGGTGATCTGCAGTTAGACAGAAATATCGTTAGTTCGCAATTACGTAGCTTCAACTTAGAAGTGTGGCGAAACACACAGAATATTTTTCGTGACTTTTCTAAAAGTTAAGTGAAAACATGATTCCGGTCGACCTACTTAGGTTCTCGCACTGACAATCAGAATTTTAGTAATAAATTTTTGCGACTAGTGAGAAAGGACAATTCGCCTGCTTTTTCTTGAATACATGCATTGTGGTCCTATAATTTTAATAAATTTTTACTCCTTCATTTAGGGTTAATTTTGACGGATGCATTGGTTGGCCACTGTACAATGACAACGGAAATAATTTGAAATCCTGCTACATAATTGGAAGTTCTACCGATACTGTTTTTTCTTGCCGTATTCATCTTTTTATGAGTCCTGACGCACGTGGTGGCTCACAAGCCGAACTTTGGTGGAAGAAATAGTTAATAACTTCACAATTAGTCATTTACTTTTTCATTAAACAAGCAGGAAGAACGTTTTTGAACATTTTAAAACAAACATTTCCCCACAAATATTAGCCTAATTACGTCACAACCCTAAAAATATTACAGTGATTACGTCCCATTTGGCTGGTCTCCTCTAGGATAAAAAAAAACATGTTTCCCCCAAAATAATTACCCGTAACTAAGTCACAAGTACCAATGCCAACGATATGCATCGTCTTGTTTGGAAAAAAAGCTCCTTCCTTTCACTGCTGCTAAAAACAGTAAATTCCATTTATTGTTCTCCCTCTAGTTAGTACTCAGTGCTGCTCAGTTCCGTTCCGGATGGTTTATTACAGTCATGTTACTTGAGTGTTAATAATTACACAAATCATGACGGATGGTTTTACTGATGAAGACATGGCTGATAAGCACCTCGTTTATAGCTTCACTAAATACCGTGAAAGAGTGGCACAACCGACATCATGTATCCTCATCACAGTATCTTTGTATGTAAGGGGTATTGCATTAGTCTGTTGCATTTTGTTTTGCACGATTTGATTAATGACTGCTGCCAGCTTCTTCACTGCTTTGAAGATATTTTAACACAAAGCGAAGTAGTTACAATAAAAAACCATATGAATTGTAATTAGTATATTATTCTGCAATGAGCCAATGGAATGTTTGATTGAGTTGTACCAAAACAGGGAAGATTATTTGCATACACTCCTACAGTCTCTCGATGGAGCTGTGTTTCACCATACATACATTGTCCAAAATTTTTAAAATTTGAGATGAGAAGTTTCTCTATGATCCATTTGAAAGCAGGCAAAGGCTGAAATTTGAAATGGCGATTTTTATAAGCAAATAATTGTAACAGTCAAAGGTGACAGTATATATGCCCTTAATATTTCAGTAATACTGTACTACCACTTAACGGTTTTGCTACTATTTGCAAGAAGCTGCTAAATATTAGTTTACAACACTTGTTGGTCCACCTTCCTCGATGGCTTTTTTAATGCTATAACAGTTAACTGATTTAGCATAGTTCTGCTTAGTAATGTCTTATGGCGTAATTTTATGGGGTAACATCATTTTCTAAAAACTTATTGATTGCACAAAACCTATCCGTGTGAATAATACTTGGTGTTCACACACAATAATCTCGTAGACACCTCTTCAAAACATAGTCACTTTATTTACTCTCTCACAACACTTAAGCTCCGTTATGAAATTCGTCACAAAATATCCATCACAATTTTGGAAGAATAGTTACGTCCACAGTAAAAATACTAAAAGTAAAATGACTTTTATTGTTCATTACTAAAGCTATCAGAGCCTCAGAAAGAAATGCAGTATGCAGTAACAACAATCTTTGAGTTCTAAACATAAATGACAGCAGCAATCGTGAACAAATTTTCAGTCCAATTCTGCTCTTTTAACAAGCTGTATCTGTGTAACAATTTTTACTGTTTCCATGGAGGACGTTGTTCCATATTTTTTTTTAAATATTTACATTTTTAAAATCATGTTATGTATGTAAATTTCCTTCTGAAGAAGATACCTTTAGTGCTACTGAAGCCTGGTCAAGGTTTTCTCAGTCAACTTGTTCGCTGTGTACTTTACACACTGAAAATCTTCTCTTATTTACCCAATAGCATTAAAAGAGATACACTCGTTTTCAAAATTGTAATGTCTTGATACCGATAGTTATAGAGCAATAAAATAATCCCTGCAAGCTATTTGCTCATTTATATTTTACTGGGGAACCATTCAACACTATTCTTTAATACAGCGTCCGGCCGCATTCTTCTCTGGAAGCTCATCTTTCACCATATTAAATAGGTTTGCCCACAACCTTGACAATCACAGTGAGGAATCTATGTTATCTCTATAAACATCGCCCACGGTATGTGCAATGCTAGTACTGAATCGAAATAAATTAAAAGATTAAGCCGTAGTGCACTTGATGTTACAATTACGCAATGGAGACGCTTGTGATCGCGTACGAGGGTACGGTGACCGATTCTACTGAATTTCATTACACGTATATGAATACAGTGTATATTTCAAATGGTCCTAAAATGTGGATGTCTTTCAGGACGTGTCTTAAACTAAAAATTAATTCACATTTAAATCAGTTATTTTCACCTAAAAAAACTCCCTTAACATAAGGGATAAATCTTAGATTACTATGGTCCTTTATGCACAAGAGAAGACATTGATTAACATTATGAAATGGGTGGTCAAGAACACCTCTCGATAAGACATGGAATAAGATGTCATGCACACTGAGGCGGGGGGGGGAGGGGGGGGCGGCGGGGGAGGGGGATAAGAAAGCTCCAAGCTTAGCACGCCCGTTAATAGTTTAAATATTCCCTTACTACCTGTCCAAGAAAAGTATCACCATGCTTATGGGGTATTATTCTGTCCGGGATAATTAGTGTCACGAGGTTAGATTGGGGTATATGAATGGATGAAGGAAAAGCGTCCAAGCCGTGATTGCAAAGTTCGTTAAAGATAATAAAATTCCTTACAAGAGCCCGTTATTATTGAGACTGAAGTTCGTTATATACTTAGAATGGAATTACCTTTGGTAAAAGGGATTATTGACAGTAAAACAGGTCTGACGCCTCATGGTCTAAAGGAATGTCAGAAAAAGGATGTATGTGATTCTACCAAAAGCTTTGCTTTGAGAATGTAAACTAACAGCCTCCTTATGAATTAATATGGTAAAGCATTCTGAAAGCAAAGGTGAGAAAAAATAACAAACGGAATTCAGGAGTACACAGGAACACAGGAGCGGCCATCACGCATGAAAGATACTATATCCTCTTCACTACTAGGATTCCGTTGCGATTAAGAATTTCGCTGAATTAACACTCAGCTAAACAACCGCATTGGGTAAAGAAGACAAGAAAGGAGATGCTAAAATGTCAACCGACTGTACGACATGACCACATGGATAGATACTGTGGAAGAACAAAGCCTGAACACTAGATCTTAAGATACACACAATGGTGTCGGTATCCACTCGCGAATGTTATTGAAACACACACCTGGACGATAAATGAACCTCAGAATGCTAAAACCACCCAAACTCACACAAAGAAACTCGACTCATACGAGGGACAATCAGAAATTCCTTGTCCCTGCTTGTTTACCCAAACTACGGCTGTCTATACGAAGTCCAAGAATCCAGTCCGAGCGGTGGACCTTAGTTGACGGTAATTCCACGGTACGACGCTGCTGTCAGGTGCTTCGCGCATCCGCGCCGTAGGAGCAACGAAGTATGGTTCGTTTTATATGGAATAAAGGACAAGCGCCTATCAGCACTCACAGGGAAGTGCGGGTCAAGTGTGGAGGGAAACTTTTCGCTTCAAGAACAGTGAGGTGGTGGTGTTATAAGCTCGCAAAAGGGCGTGAAAGACTTGTATGACACTGAGCGCTTGGGAAGATCGCGTTCATCGCTGGCTGACGACAATATATCCGCTCTTGGATGGAATGGTGAAAGAGGATCTGCGTGTGCACCTCAGGGACATTTACCGGAAGTTTGGCATTTCGTATAGGAGTGTTTACGACATTGTTTAAACTTTTTGTGTGTGAAATCTTATTGGACTTAACTGCTAAGGTCATGAGTCCCTAAGCTCACACACTACTTAACCTAATTGTCCTAAGGACAAACACACACACCCATGCCCGAGGGAGGACTCGAACCTCCGCCGGGACCAGCCACACAGTCCACTACTGTACCGTCCCAGACCGAACGGCTTACGACATTGTTCACAGGTCCGTAGGGTACCCGAAGGTTTCTCGTCATTGGGCACTTACGCAGTTGGATGACATGGTGAAATCACTGAATCAGCTGTCCAGTACGCCGAGAAGGGGGAGAGTTTCATGGACCACACTGTTACTGGCAATGAAACGTAGATAGCGTATTTCACTCTGGAATCAAAGCAGCAGAGCATGTTGTGGTATCATTCGAGTTCGCCTGTGACAAAACATTCCGTCCAGGGCAAGTGCCAGTGATGGTAATAGTCTTCTGCGATCGTCGCGACCCCTCATGCTGGATTTCATGCCACTAGGTGCCCCACCAATTCCGACAGTTATTGATCTACAGCCCAACGTATGAGGGCTGCCACTAGTAAGAACCACTGAGGAATTCTCAATGTGGACAACGTGGTTATCCTTCACGACAATGCAAGGCCATACGTGGCAATCAAAGCCACCGAGAACCTCCAGTCATTTTACTGGGAGAGTCTGGACCAACCACCATAAAAATTGGACCTTGTTCCTAGTAATTTCTAATTTTGCGGCCCACTGAAGAAATTCCTGGTACGATAGCGATTCACGTGCAACGATGAAGCCCAGCAGCAGTCCGACGGTCGTTGCAGTACTAACAGGACATATCCTAGCATAAGGGAACCTCAGATTTGGTGCTGCGATGGCACAAATGTCTGAACGGTGTGGGAACCACAGGGAAAAACAGTGTAACGTCCTCAGAATGGTAAGTATACCTGCAATTAATGTACTTTTCTCAGATTACCAAAATAAAGGTCAAGACATTCTGTTTTGCCCTCGTATTAAGACCATGCACCCATATTCACACGTTGGAGTCCACAAAAAGAGTGTCTCCGAAAACTGGCCTCCGCACACCCAGAGATGACGGCGACTCGCTTTTTCCAAAGGGGAAGAGAATGGCGAAATTGTGCTAAGCAGTCGACTGAAACAGGAAAACCAGGAAAGCCACAATTGGCGGCGTGCTGTTTACTGGACGTACAGAAAACCGGGAAGGTACTGGATTCGTTACGTGTTGCTTACCTGGACATAATCTGAATTCAAAATGACAGCAGAGAAACGTAAATCTGAAGGTGAATATAGCGAAATCTGGGAAACGAAACGTCTCTAATCTACAGTGAATATTCGAAAACACAAGCTAATTCTTCTGCATCACGCGTAAAAAGAAATCAGGACCTAGTAATGGAAAAGACAGAAGTTGCTAGTCACAAGTAAAAAATAAAACAAAACTTTCCAGTGTGAACCGATTGAAAAATCAGCCAACCAGTTGCAAATGAAGGTTTATTATCCTTTAACCATGGGTTCGATATTTGGAAAAATATCTTCTTCACCAATTACAGGCTTATTAACTCACATGTTGTAATAGGCATCACAAGATAAAATATCTGCATAAGTTACATGCATCTTACGTCAAAGACTACCTGTTGGCAGTTGGCTTTAGTCTTTGACGTAAGATGCATTTAAATGAGTAAATGATTCAAATGGTTCTAATGGCCCTGAGCGCCGGTCGAAGTGACCGTGCGGTTCTAGGCGCTACAGTCTGGAGCCGAGCGACCGCTACGGTCGCAGGTTTGAATCCTGCCTAGGCCATGGATTTGTGTGATGTCCTTAGGTTAGTTACGTTTAATTAGTTCCAAGATCTAGGTGACTGATGACCTCAGAATTTAAGTCGCATAGTGCTCAAAGCCATTTGAACCATTTGGCTCTGAGCACTATGGGACTTAACATCTGAGGTCGTCAGTCCCCTAGAACTTAGAACTACTTAAACCTAACTAACCTAAGGATATGACACACATCCATGCCCGAGGCAGGATTCGAACCTGCGACCGTAGCGGTCGTGTGGTTCCAGACTGAAGCGCCTAGAACCGCTCTGCCACACCGGCCGGCCTTAAGCAAATAATTTATACTGTGACGCCTTTTACATCATTTGATGTAAAAAAGACCAATGCTTCTTTACACGGTATTTTTATAAATATCGAATCCATTGCCAAGGGATAATAAACATTTATTTGCAAGTGGTTGCCTGATTTTTGAATCTGTTCTGAATTACACAGTTGCTGTTTCGCAACCGTGTTTAAGACTTTTCATTGCATTCTTCTGCAAAGAACTGGTATGTGTACAACATATGATAAACAGAGAACAATATCGTGTCATTAAGAAAATCATGAAATCAAACAATTACGAAACGACGGGTGAAAGATTTATCCCTTTCAGCATACCATGTCTATTAGAAAGTAAAGCAATTTTAATTCTTGCTTAGAATGATTCCTTCTTCACTACTGATTCTACTACATTTACCAATTTTCAATTATAAGCTGCTAGCTTGTCTAGCTAAAAAGATCCACACTTTTAATGTATCTCTAGTTATAAGAGTCTACAAGGTGCGTCAGTTCGGTGATTGGTCCAGAAAATAAAGGAAATAACAGTTACGAACAACATTTCTTTACTGGCCATCAAAGTGACCAGCATTCCGTACAACACACTTCTGACATCGTTTGTAAAGCTGTTGGCAAATGTCAGCAAGCGCTTGTTGGGGAATCGCTCGAAGCGCCATGCTCACTTATTGTATTTCCGCATCTTTACGGGAGACGATGTATGGTGCCAGTAGTACGATTGGAAGAACAATCGACTGTCAATGGCAGGATAATTGTCATCATCCCCGCCTCCTAGAAGATGTCGGCTGACAGAATTCGAGATTAAGACATTAATGACTGACTTTTTCGCCAGCGTGAAATTCTACCCGAGAAATTATTATTACCTTAGTTTGCTCTAAGCCTTTTTGTTTTTCATTGTTCGCCATGTATGGTCAGCCGCTTACTCTTTTGTTCTACGTACAGCATCAGAGAGAAAGAGAAAGCCGCGTGGAGTGGCCTCGTGGTTCGAGGCGACATGTCACTGACTGCGCGGCCCCTCCCGCCGGAGATTCGAGCCCTCCCTCGGGTTCAAAATGGCTCTCAGCACTATGATACTTAACATGTATGGTCATCATTCCCCTAGAACTTAGAACTACATAAACCTAACTAACCTAAGGACATCACACTACACCCAGTCAGCTCGAGGCAGAGAAAATCCCTGACCCCGCCGGGAATCGAACCCGGGAACCCGGGAGCGGGAAGCGAGCTCCCTCCGGCATGGGTGTGAGTGTGTTGTTCTTAGCATAAATTAGTTTAAGTTAGTTTAAGTAGTGTGTAAGTCTGGGGACCGATGACCTCAGTAGTTTGGTCCCTAAGGAATTCAAACACACACATACAGAAAGTAAAAAGTCATAGTGAACTGTGTATACGGAGATCACATTTGTACTGTAAGCAAGAAACGAACCAGAAAAAAAAAACATTTGCATAGTTTTAACGAGGTGTATGTAAACGCGTATTGTGGCGAAGAAACCCATTTCAGTACTTAAAAACAAACCTCATCAAGTTAGTTACACTCTCAGTGTTGACTTAACAGCATTCATGAAAATATTTTTGAATAGCCAGTCCTTTGACAATTCGCACGCTATTCACTGCCGCTTTCTTATCGCAAGTATTCCTCTCAATATGCGTCGAGATGCATCCTTTCTAGCTAACATGGAGCACCGGTAGCCCGTCCGCTGTGGATGAGCGGTTCTATGCGCTTCAGTACGGAACCGCACTGCTACTACGGTCGCAGGGTTCGAATCCTGCCTCGTGCGTGGAAGTGTGTGATGTGGTTATGTTAGTTAGGTTTAAGTAGTTCTACGTCTAGGGGACTGATGACCTCAGATGTTAAGTCCCATAGTGCATAGAGCCATTTGAACCATTTCGCACTGGTACACTGACACTTTCATTGTTCGCAGTGCCCTCTCTCGTTTGTCTAAGGTTCTTAGTGCCCTTTCAAATAGCATAATGTATTAATTTTATAGCCATTTTTTAATTGACGATTTTGTTAAATATTGAAATATGACGACAAATGTTAGTGGACTCTTTTCCTCCGCGTTGAGTGTAAAATTTTATACGACGAAGTACACGCAAATCTGTGGTACATGATATATAGTTTAAATATCGAGCAACGGATGGACACTTCCCCTTGTACTTAGAGTGTGGCCCTCCTTCTTCAGTTACATACTCATGATTAACCTTGATTAAACCACTTACGAGATCGATTTTTGCTTGCAAGTAGGCTCGAGTATGGTGCTTGCGAGGCTACACGGTTTCCTCTTGTTGGGATAAACAACCAAGTTAGCTGAACCGCCACAAAGTGCATAATAGTTTTTAAGTTTAATGATGTAAAACGAACAGATTCGTTTCCTAGGTTGTCCGGATATTATCAGCAAAATAAATATGATCACGCTTCATCCAACATCCGTAACATCTATCGCGGATTGTTATAGGTTGGATAAATAAGTCACGACCGAAAATGTTTCAGAGCAGCGTGAGCTGTACACTAGTCCAGTGACTGTGAATCCATGCACGGCCGCACTGGGATACAAATTAAGCACTCCATTGCCGGCCACTGCATTCGACGGCATTACATAATTAGTTCCCCGCCGCACACGGCCCATATGTTAAGTTGCTGCGGACAATCCGTCGCGCGCTCTCTAATTACACATAAGCTTTACCGTGTTGCTGAATACCGCGCCGCCTCATTAGCAATGAAAGCGGACAGTTGGCCGCCGGTCGGCTTCGTCCCGTTATCGATTAGCGGGCGGAGATTATGTCTCGACCCGTCCCGCTGTTATCATACATTGCATTTCGGCCCAAAGCCGCTCGATTGAATTGTAGATGAGAGACGTGGACGGGGCCGCCAAATCCGGAAGGATTCTCTGCGATGGCTACCGGTCCCCCAGCGATCGCCATGGCAAACAGTCCGGACCGATGGGCTCGTCAGCGTCCAGGCGTCCATCCGCTTGCGGCTTCCCAGCTCGTGCCGAATGGTGATACGTTGCAGTGGGGATAAGAAGGTACTCCACTCGGTGGAGAAGCTACGTGCACTTTTAACGACATAGCTTCTCTTCTTCTTCTTTCTTTCATCATTGTCTATACCATAAACCTTGCCCGTCTAGCAGGTATCCAGCCATCTTATTCATGGTCTTCGTAGGAATCTTGTACGTAAAAGTTTAAAATTTAAGGTTATTTTGTTGGCCTTGAATCTGACGTTCTTTGTAAACGTTCTTGCAAGCCTTGCCGATTACATTTGATCTTCTAATTTACAGGACATATCCTAAGCTCTACTTTTCAACCTTTGAATATTTTGTATTTTATTCATACTCAGCAACCGTAGACGGATATAAAGAAATAACGAGCAAACAGCTGCGTAAAACAAATTGCATCTCTTTACCGGTTTCGGGCATTCAGTGCCCTTTTTCAAAAGGTTATACCTATCTCATTATTAGGCAACGGGCTTGCCGCAGTGGATACACCGGTTCCCGTGAGATCACGGAAGTTAAGAGCTGTCGGCTGTGGTCGGCGTTTGGATGGGTGACTATCCAGGCCGTCATGCGCTGTTGCCATTTTTCGGGGTGCACTCAGCCTGGTGATGCCAATTGAGGAGCTACTCGTCCGAATAGCAGCGGCTTCGGTCAAGAATACCATCATAACGACCGGGAGAGCGGTGTGCTGACCACACGCCCCTTCTATCCGCAACCTCAACCGAGGATGACACGGCAGTCGGATGGTCCCGATGGGCCACTTGTGGCCTGAAGATTGAGTGCTATCTCATTATTTGCGAGTGTCATCAATAAGATGCATACAGCTAATTGTCATAGTCGTGTGAGTCACAGCGTCTACACAAAAGTAGTACTAGTGTTATTAATTTTCTACAGTCACTATCAATCACATGACAGTGGCGTTTTGCGTGCGCCTTATCGTTGACGCTTGCAAATAATACGACAGGTATAACCATTTGAAGAAGGGTACTAAGTACCCGACACCGTAATAAAAGTTGTTTTATGCTACTTATTGCTTGTCATTTCTTTGTACTCTTATGTTTCTTCAGGTGCTACAGAAACTGATGAAAGCAGACAGTGGATGGCATATCCGCGCGTTTAGTTCTGGAACGAGTGATTAGAAAATGAAACTAAGCGTATAATTATTGGCGTGGGTGTGAAACCAAAATTCACCTACTCTGTCTAGATGAAGATGGTGTCTGTTCTTTCGGACATGTCCAAAAGAACAGATACCATCTTCATATAGTTAAGGCTAACCGGCCATTGACCTTCTTCTTCTGTGCAGATGCACACGTTTTACCCGAACTTTTACGGGACTCGGTAAGATTGTCTGACGTGAGTAATGGGTGTGATAGGCAGGGACAATACGAATGTAGTGTGTGGACATTAAGTTGGGAGTGTGGGTCTCAAGGAGAGCGTGCAGGGTATAAGTCCCTGCAGTCGTAATATCCTCTGTGCCCTCGGTGGCCCGGCACGGAACTGGGTGTTGTGTGTCCTTCATCGTCATTCCGGCACTGTAGCTCCTCAGCCTGTTCGGTCAGAGGATTAGCTGCACTCTGTAACACAAAAACTAAGTCAAGTGCTCAACACTGAACTTGAACGCGTGTGCTGCGACAACCGCAACGAACAAATGCGACGGACAACATCGAACAAAATGAGAAAAAAATAGAATCGATAGAGCGCTTTCCATGTGAGTAGGAGATCCCGGGTTCGAGACCCCGTCGGGGCACACATTTTCAACTATCCCCGTTGATGTATATCAACGCCTATCGACAGCGTAGGGTCTTGGTTTAGTTATCATTTCATTTTTAATCTGTCTAGCGTCTTCTAATTTTCGATAATAGATTACGGGCAGTTTACTCAATATAGGAAGTATACGAAACTGATGCCAGAACATTGCTGCAAGTTTCATGGAGGAAGTCGCAAGATGTGGAAGGATTGGAAGTGCATAGAACAATTAGTCAATCAAAATTTAAAATACAGACATGGTTGTTTATATGCAAAAAGCGTGCACACTCACTTGGAATACGTCCGTTACACAATCTCTTTCAGCAAAAGTGTAATACAATCATTTAACACACGATGTTAAACACAGAAGTACTACAGGCGTAGGTAACTGCCATAGTTGGTAGCAAATGTCAAATCAAAATGATCTGAAACAACAGAGAAAGAATCAGATTATTGATGAAGATAGCAACCAACTACAGAAGAAAAAGGCGATTACAATGATCAGATACACAAAATAATCAACAACAGCTTCATAAAAATGATTCGGAACTTACATGTATCAAAGTAGAGCATAAACAAACACGCTACGGAAATACATCAACACATAAAGGAAATTTATATATATATGATGAAACCTTTCAACTAATAAAAAAATCAGAACTATAATTAACAATCATACATTTACTGATAAGCGTACTCGACAAACTGGAATATGAACATAAGAACCACGGAAATACAGTGAACTAGTGAAGGAAAAGAAAAAATGGAGTTCCGCGTACGTTCAGATGCATACTTCAGTTGGGAACAGAGACTGTAAGAATAAATGAGAGCAGGAACAGTTTTTCGACTCCAAACGTACCTGTACTTGTACCCACACATGCTTCCCAAAAAAACTTACGGGTTTGTTGTATTTGCGTACATTAAGGGCTACAGTATTTTAAGGACTATGAGAGGCACTTTTCTTCTTCGACAAATTGCTTCCAAGATTCAGGTGCGTCTTAGATTCGAATTCAATATAAAGAATCCCGTCAGCTTTAAAAATGGCCATATACTCAGTGCCGCAGGAGTCTGTCTCTATCTGGCCACACTGGATTCAACTGGCAGCAGCACTGCTTCGATGTGACGTATATGAGTAGCGGGGATTCAGAACTTGCTAACACTGTCGCCTTCCCGCATCTCCCTCACAATTCATTTTACGGTGACAATGAACTCTAACTGAAAGTGATTCGTATTGTCGGTAGCAGTACAATATTTTTGTTAGTTTATCTTTGTTAGTACTAATTAGGTAATGAGAAACAGTATAAGATATTCTGATGCGGGCTGTAAATTGAAAGTAACAATGTTCGAATGTGTGTGAAATCTTATGGGACATAACTGCTAAGGTCATCAGTCCCTAAGCTTACACACTAGTTAACCTAAATTATTCTAAGGACAAATACACACACCCATGCCCGAGGGAGGACTCGAACCTCCGCCGGGACCAGCCGCACAGTCCGTGACTGCAGCGCCCTAGACCGTTCGGCTAATCTTGCGCGGCTTGAAAGTAACAGCTTAAGTGGAAGAACACGGAAACCGAGCAGCTGAGTGGCGTTTCGCTCCTCCAACAGAAACAAATAAAAATAAAAAAAAAACAAAAAAACTCTCGTGAATGGAGGGCTAGCAAGAAAAACTGAAAAAAAGAGGAAGATTAAATGTGCAAACAGAGGACTGGATGCAAAATGGCCCGAACTAGAAAATGACCTATTGAAATGGATCCAAGAACACCGTCAAAATGGCATTAGAATTAATACAGAAATGATTCAAATACAGCTCTTAATCTAGCACTGCAGTGGAAGTTAACAGACTTCAAGGGTGGAGTTGGTTGGCGCTACAGGTTTATGAAGCGTCGTGGATTTAGCAAGCCAACCAAAACAAAAATATCTCAGAAAATCGCACGAGAGTGTGAACACAAATATTACCTTTTCATCGCTTTATTATTCAACATCGAAAGAAAACCAGTGTGAATCTAAGCCAAATAGCGAATATAGACTAAACTCCTCTGACATTTGATATACCGAATAACAGAACTGCTGCCACGAGAAGTGTTGAAACTGCAACATGAGAAAACACGCTACACTTTTGTCCTTTTACGTTGTTCTGATAGTACTAAACTTAATCCCATGATCATGTTCAAGCGCAAAACAGTGCCTGAGCCTTCTGATATACTACCAAGTGTTGTTGCGCACGTACACGACACACGCTGGATGGACGAGGCAGGTATACAATTATGGATCAACTGAGTGTAGGAGAGAAGGAAAGATGCTCTATTCAAGAAGAGTTCTCTTCATGTGCTAGATCAGTGTGGTACACATTTGGAAAATTCTGTGAAAGAGAAATCGAGACAGGGAAATACAGAGCTTGCTGTTATTAGAGGAGGACTTACTTCACAACTGCAGCCTCTTGATATGTCCATAAATGAACCATTTAAGATGTATATGAGACAGGAAATGTACAAATGTATGATGGATGAAATCCAACATGAATTCGTGTAAAAGGCGCTTTAAAACGATGTACAATCAAACAAGTGCGTTAGTCGATAAAACAGTCGTGGTCTACAGTGAGAGAAGACATTTTTGTTAAACCTACGAAAAAGTGTGGCATAAGTAACGCTCTCGACGGCAGTGAAAACTATCTTATATTCGAAGCTGACCACAATGACGCCGAAGAGAAAGAAGAAGAAGAAAAATAAGAAAAAGAGGAAAATTCAGGTGACGATTTTCAAGGATTTTAAAGGTTAGTTCTATTTTGTAAACTAAGAATTTGAGACTTCCTGGCAGATTAAAACTGTGTGCCGGACCAAGACTCGAACTCATTCTGGAAACTAAGAAGTTATTTGTTCGCCTGCATTTTCAATCTAATAATGAAAGTAGTAAAATCGTTATTTTTTAAACTGCTTGAAAATTAAGGCGATCTTACAGTCCATGTACCCAAGAAATTGTGAATTTCACACGACGCTTTTGAAAGTTCAGGAAAGCAATAATTCATCGACATATCACCTTTGTTTCCACGATCGTCCCCTATCACCAAGTAAATATATGTACATCTTTCAAGCAGCACCAACTGCTAGTTCTCTGCATTTTGAAGGCAATCTTCGGTGTAGTCCCATGATTCAGTACGTTTTTGTGGTGTCGCAAGTAGCTAAATTAGGACATGTGTCTGTCCTCACTGACGATGAAATAGTGCATAGAACTCCTAATGACATGAGTTCATCTAAACTAAACTGCATTCAAACAGTCATTGGAAGTCACAACTGCACCGACCGACCGTCGTGTCATCTTCGGCTAATAGGCGTCACTGGGCTCGGATGCTAAGGAACATGTGGTGTGCACACCTATTTCCCAGCCGTTGTTAGTTTCAGCGATCGGAGCCCACTCTTCGTAATCAAGTAACTCTTCGATTGCCCTCACAAGGGCTAAATGTACCTCATTTCCAACAGTACTTTGAAAACCCTAACGGTCACCCATAAAAGAGAAAACCAAACCCGACAGTGCTTAATTACGGTGATAAGCCGGGAACCGGTGCTGTCGGTGTGGCAAGGAATGATAAGTTGCGTTACACGCAGTTGGTGAAGTACAGTTAAACCGTAAACCACAGAAGGCAACGTACTCTGCTTGTGAACAGGGCATTTCATGAAGATATTAACACGCCGCGCGATATTAGCCGAGCGGTCAAAGGCGCTGCAATCATGGATTGTGCGATTGGTTCCGACGGAGATTCGAGTCTCTCTCGGGCATGGGTATATGTGTTTGTCCTTAGAATAATTTAGGTTAAGTAGTGTGTAAGCTTAGGGTCTGATGACCTCAGCATTTGAGTCCCGTAAGATTTCACACACATTTGAACATTTTATGAAGATATTAACAAATACAGTAGACTGAGCGTTACTTCTGTTTATTGGCATATAAGTAACGTAAAATTCGAGTATAAAAGATTTCCCTCAAAGTGACGTGATCCAACGACTCTCGAACTACGGGTCAGCACTGTTTTGGACGTTCAACCGCTGTCTGGGAACTTTGTTACAGTAAATGGCCCGTGCCTCGCCCCGTCCGGGCCTATAGTGCTATTTTTTCTATGCCCTTGGCTATCTGGTCCTCCCACTTCTGTTACTTTCATTTCGGTCAAGTCCGTCGTATACCATAAATTTTAAAGAAATCAGCGATGATGAGTAGGTGTGGTCTCCTTGCTAGCATCAGGAGCGTTGGCGTGGCATAAAATAGGACCCCCGATACCTCTGCAACCGATTCTAGCCGCCTATTTATACGAGGGGAGTTCATTAAGTAATGCAACAATTTTTTCCTCAAAGCAGCTTGGTTTCATTCAGGATTCCAAGACACCATATTACCTCCCATCGTTTTGGCTACAAAACCCATATTTTTCAGTATAATCCCTGTTAAGTGCGACCGTCTTACAGAACCTTCCTGAGAACTGGGAGAACCGGTATGCCTGCATGGTGATGCACTACTGCTCGACGTCGGAGTCAATGACTTGCAGCATCAATAATGTCTCCATCATCCAAGTACTGCTTCCCGCACAGTGCATCCTTCAGTGGGCTAAGTAAACGGAAGCCAGAATGTGGGAGAACTGGGCTATAGGGTGGATAAGGAAGAACAGTTCAGTAAGGTTTTGTGAGCTCCTCTCCTGTGAGCAGACTTGCGTGAGGTCATGCGTTGTCAGGGAGAGAAAGTTCATTTTCGAGGAGACGGACACCCTTCTTTTCTTCAGTTTCCTGAGGATAGCACAATAAACTTCAGGGATGTTCGTTGCACCAAGAGGCAGGACATCAAATAGAATAGCCCGCATCTCGTGGTCGTGCGGTAGCGTTCTCGCTTCCAACGCCCGGGTTCCCGGGTTCGATTCCCGGCGGGGTCAGGGATTTTCTCTGCCTCGTGATTGCTGGGTGTTGTGTGTTGTCCTTAGATTAGTTAGGTTTAAGTAGTTCTAAGTTCTAGGGGACTGATGACCATAGATGTTAAGTCCCATAGTGCTCGGAGCCATTTGAACCATTCAAATAGAATAGCCCCTTCAGAGTCCCAAATACCGTCGCCATGACTTTACCTCTTGAGAGAAGAGGTCGTATGGCGCCGTTCTATGGATTACCGTATCGTTTCCAGCTCGAAGTGGTCAACGCATGTTTCATCGCCTATGACGGTGTTCGACAAAAAGTTGTCATGATCAGCCTCAAAATGCGCAATAAATTTCGCACACATGGTTTTTCTTTGCTATTTATTGACTTCTGTAAAGCGGTGACGAACCTAGCGATCACGCAGCTTTGAGAACCTCAACTGGTGAACAAATGAGTCAGCACTAGCAACAGAGACGTACATTTGAACACTGAGTTGTTTTGTTGTGATCCATTGGTCACCTCGAATGAGACTGTCCACATGTGCCAACATTATAAGAGTCGCAGTCGTGTGCAGCCGGTCGACAAGCGGGAGATCGTAGCTGCGATGATGACAGACACATCGCCCAACGACTCACGTGCTTTTGTTCACTGCCATGTCTCCACAGACACTGTGCAAGCGCGATGCTCACTTTTTGTACCAAAAAATTTTCGATGGCAGCTGTCCTTGGAATGTTTTTCCGTTAGAGACGTCATTTTGAAGGCACCACCACCTATCGGAACTTGACGAAAATATAGTAACGGAAGCGGGAATATTCCACCAAATCGAAGAAACAATTCCGCATTTTTCGAACTGGCCAAGAAAAAAAATATGTCTTACGGAACGATCCTCGGACAAGGAACTCGAAACTGCTGTCGTGAAATTTGCATCCATTCGTTCTTCTAAAGAAAGTCAATAGTGACCTCCAGCTTCAGTAAGGCACTGTATAATTTTTTGCAGCATTAGCTTCAGGCAGTTATTCACAACCAGCCCAGGGGTGTGCGGGCCATGAATTGACGCAATTCTGCAGATGGGCACTGCAGAAATGGCCGGACAGCATCCTACAACGCGGCTTTCTACCGCCAGCAGTGAACTAGACTGTAGCACGTTCTAGCCGAGACACGGCGGCCCGGATGTACAGTACTCTGCGACCGCGAGCGCTCCGGCCGCGTTCTTGCCTTGTGCTATGAGCGCAGCGGCGAGTGGCGCTGAGGGGTGAGGACGAAGAGACAAATGAAGGCTGCAGCTGGACGCCGCTAGAGAGAAGCTGGCACTAAGCAGGTTCCTGACAATACTATTGCTTAAAATTAGATTTACATTCTGAATTAGGAATGGTATGGTGTTTACACATTCGGCTAGAAAAGAAAAAATGCAGACAATCGATATGACTCATTCAATACCTAATTGGATTTGCCGTACTTTTTATATGCTTAAAAACCACTCAACGGTCTTAGTACGCTGCTGCACCATTATTGCCAGTATTTGGGTTTTATGTTGATGAGTTACACATAGAATTGATCTGACAAGTACCCTTTGGCCCGTGCAAGAAGCAATATCCACCCCTTACTACTACAGAAGTCAGACACACGCTCCTAACGTACCAAAAAGAAATGCCTGAAAACTTTCAGCAATAAATATCTTCTGGGGTCGTCTGCTGTAAGGAAGAGAAACAAAAATATTCTACTTTCATACATAGCTAGTGGAATAATTGAGTACTGGAGTACTGCTAGTTAGTGTAAGAAAAACATTAAATGAACGAAAAATACTATTTATTGCAAAATCTGATAAAATCAAGTGAAACTTTAATTTATAAACTGATACACAAATTTCTGGGTTCTCTTCAGAATAGGAGGATAGGTATCCTGTTAATGAAATTTATATGCGAAGTGTGGAAAAGCTCTTTTGTCCCTTTTCTTTAAGAATCTTATTTACTCGTCAGAATGGCTGAGAGCCGCACCTACACAACTTGAATAATTATCTCATTGAGATTTTCTAAGTGTGATCTACTCTAGGCTGTCACGTGAGAAATGTAATGGAGTGATCTGAATGAAGTATGTTATATCCAATGGAGAAAAGATGAGGCTCGCCTAAACTGTAGCACATAATACATGAGCTGCGACAACTGCAGCCTGCGTCGTTTGCTGCTGAAAAATAACAAAACTATCTCTTTGTATCTGGATTGACTTTCGCCAATCGAACTCTCACTACGCCTTGATGGAGTCAAGGATTCGCATCTGCCCCTAGTCCAACTACTGGCGTGCTACACTGTTCAGATAACCAGTCCACCGCGACGCCATTCAATGTTCGCTTGCAGGCACTAACAAATACTCTGTCTGTGTTCACACCACACATTAAGTGTCGCGGCCAACACTGTGAACAAATACTTAATCACTCTGATTCGCTTGCGATAGAGATGCAGTACTCAGTAGAAAATTTGTTCCTCACTCTCTGTTTACATACACGAGTGCACTCGCTCCCGCTACGTGTTCCCGCTTCAAGAGCATCACCAGAACGACGCCTCTCCACGTAAAAAGCGAAACGGTACATCATCTGCTGTCTTTCCCTCAATCCTCCGGCTCATTGCATCAGAAATAGACCACCAATCAGCGTTACTCGTACAAACGGGGTAATGGCGCTCCGTTTAAGTCGAGCAATCCGGAAATATATAGCATCTGCATTAGGCGTTTACTGTCCACCTGTGAGAACTCTGAAACTACACACTGCGCACTAGGTCCGTCAAAAAATGCTTTACTATAATGCTCTTCAAAATACACTCCTGGAAATGGAAAAAAGAACACATTGACACCGGTGTGTCAGACCCACCATACTTGCTCCGGACACTGCGAGAGGGCTGTACAAGCAATGATCACACGCACGGCACAGTGGACACACGAGGAACCGCGGTGTTGGCCGTCGAATGGCGCTAGCTGCGCAGCATTTGTGCACCGCCGCCGTCAGTGTCAGCCAGTTTCCCGTGGCATACGGAGCTCCATCGCAGTCTTTAACACTGGTAGCATGCCGCAACAGCGTGGACGTGAACCGTATGTGCAGTTGACGGACTTTGAGCGAGGGCGTATAGTGGGCATGCGGGAGGCCGGGTGGACGTACCGCCGAATTGCTCAACACGTGGGGCGTGAGGTCTCCACATTACATCGATGTTGTCGCCAGTAGTCGGTGGAAGGTGCACGTGCCCGTGGACCTGGGACCGGACCGCAGCAACGCACGGATGCACGCCAAGACCGTAGGATCCTACGCAGTGCCGTAGGGGACCGCACCGCCAATTCCCAGCAAATTAGGGACACTGTTGCTCCTGGGGTATCGGCGAGGACCATTCGCAACCGTCTCCATGAAGCTGGGCTACGGTCCCGCACACCGTTAGGCCGTCTTCCACTCACGCCCCAACATCGTGCAGCCCGCCTCCAGTGTTGTCGCGACAGGCGTGAATGGAGGGACGAATGGAGACGTGTCGTCTTCAGCGATGAGAGTCGCTTCTGCCTTGGTGCCAATGATGGTCGTATGCGTGTTTGGCGCCGTGCAGGTGAGCGCCACAATCAGGACTGCATACGACCGAGGCACACAGGGCCAACACCCGGCATCATGGTGTGGGGAGCGATCTCCTACACTGGCCGTACACCTCTGGTGATCGTCGAGGGGACACTGAATAGTGCACGGTACATCCAAACCGTCATCGAACCCATCGTTCTACCATTCCTAGACCGGCAAGGGAACTTGCTGTTCCAACAGGACAATGCACGTCCTCATGTATCCCGTGCCACCCAACGTGCTCTAGAAGGTGTAAGTCAACTACCCTGGCCAGCAAGATCTCCGGATCTGTCCCCCATTGAGCATGTTTCGGACTGGATGAAGCGTCGTCTCATGCGGTCTGCACGTCCAGCACGAACGCTGGTCCAACTGAGGCGCCAGGTGGAAATGGCATGGCAAGCCGTTCCACAGGACTACATCCAGCATCTCTACGATCGTCTCCATGGGAGAATAGCAGCCTGCATTGCTGCGAAAGGTGGATATACACTGTACTAGTGCCGACATTGTGCATGCTCTGTTGCCTGTGTCTATGTGCCTGTGGTTCTGTCAGTGTGATCATGTGATGTATCTGACCCCAGGAATGTATCAATAAAATTTCCCCTTCCTGGGACAATGAATTCACGGTGTTCTTATTTCAATTTCCAGGAGTGTATTTTAGCACGTTTCTGTCTCCAAGACACGGGCAGTTACACTGCTGAAAGAAGAGAAGCAATTAGCATATTTTATCAAAATAAAAGAGATATTTGAGATAAAGTTAGTGAACTTCTTATAGATGTTGACTCTGAAATTATGGGTATGTTGGAGCCCCACTTAAAAAGTTTGACAATTCAGAGGCTTTCTTTACCAGAATTCAGATTAGCTGGATGCTTTCAAGGAGTACTGAGGGGTGGGGGAGTGACTATGGACATAATAAACAGTATTCCATTTGAGTCCATTGACATAGCACTTCACTATACAGAACACATATTTGAATGTTGTGCAGCGGCAGTTGATTTTAGTGCAACTAAACTTCTAATCGTTTTTGTTTACAGGTCCCCTAACTCTGACTTCAGAGCATTTCTACTCAAGCTAGAGATGGTTCTTGATTCACTTTGTAGGAAGTACCATAAATCAGTTATATGTGATGACTTCAATATAAATTTTCTATATGATGGTCCAAGAAAAAGGATGTGGGTAGATCTCCTAAATTCATATGATCTGATGCAGACTGTTTATTTCCAACTGGGGTGCAGGGGAACAGTAGCACAGCGATACACATTTTTTTTATTCATTCTTCATTACTAGATGGTCATTTTGCTAGTAAAAGGGTGAGTGGCCTTCCAGACCATGATGCACACATTTTAACACCAGAAGGTTTTTGTACTCAAACAAATGTCACATATAATTACAAACTATGCAGGAAAGTTAAAAGTTAATCCAACAGCAAGCAGAGAGTTTTTTTAATTCTTGTCAAGGAACAATAGTGGCAGGATGTTTATAGTGCCGATAACATGGATGATAAATGTAATGCTCTCCTTAACACATTTCTCATACTCTTCGAGAGCTGCTTTCTATTACAACGTTCTAAACGAGGTAGTAGCAGAATTAGGCAGCACGAGTAGCTGACTAGTGGGATAAGGATATTGTGTCGAACAAAACGGGAATTGTATCAAAATGTAAGAAGTAGTCACAATCAAGCTACAGTAGCCCATTACAAATAGTATTGTAAGGTGCTTAGAAATGTGATTAGGAAGGCAAAGAGTACGTAGTATCTAAATAGAATAGCTAATTCACAGGGTAAAACTAAAACCATACAGCCAGTTGTGAAGGAAGTGTCTGGTCAGCAATACAAGGTCGACGACATAAAGTCAGTTCATATTAGAATTATTTCTGGTACCGATAAATCAGAGATATGTACAGAATTTAACAACTATTTACTGAGTGTTGCTGGTGAATTAAATAAAAATTTAGTTTCTTCAAGGAATCATATAACTTTCTACGCAAATGCCTGTGTGAGATTAATGTCTGAAATACTCTTCTGTGATAGAGACAACGGGTGAGATTGACTCAATAATTAAATTTCTGAAAACTAAGGACTCTCATGTTTATCGTGGAGTGCCTAGCAGAACATTAAAGTACTGTGCTGCATATGCTAGCCCTGTATTTAGTCATATTTGTAATTTTGCCTTTAGGAATGGTCAGTTCCCAAGGAATTAAAGTACTCAGTAGCAAAGCTGCATTATAAAAAGGGAGAATGGGATAATGCAGATAATTTTAGACCTATTTGTATGCCATCAGTGTTTGCTAAAGTTGTTGAAAAGGCTGTGTACGTAAGGATAATTGATCATTTTATATCACACTATTTGCTATCAGATGTACAGTTCGGCTTTAGAAGTCGTTTAATAACTTAAAATGCTATATTCTCTTTTGTCTGTGAATTGCTGGATGGTTTAAAAAAAGGTTTGGAACTCTAGGTATAGTTTTTGGTTTAACTTAGGCGTTGACTGAGTTGATCACAAAATAGTGCTCCACAAGTTGGACCATTACGGAATATGGGGATTAGGTCACAAGTGGTTCACCTCTTACTTTAACTGCAGACAGCAAAAGTTCATTATTCACAATATTGAGAATGGCTGTGATGTGGGGTCTGAGTGGGGTATGGTCAAGTGGGGTGTTCCCCAGGGGTCAGTGCTGAGGCCACTCGTGTTTCTTATTTATATAAATGATATGTTCCCTAGTATTATGGATAACTCTGAAATATTGTGATTGCTGATGACAGTAGCTTGGTAGCAAAGGATGTTGTGTGCAGCATTGGCACAGTTTCAAATAGTGCAGTTCATTACCTAAGTTCATGGCTTGTAGAAAATCAAACTGAAAAGTACAAATTTTTTGTTATTCAGATAGACAGTAAACTGTCGTGGAAAGCCCACTTTCAGGATCTTGTTCAAAGACTTAATGCTGCCATTTTTAGTATTCGAACGGTATCTGAGGTGAGTGATCGTTCGACATGAAAATTAGTCTACTCTGTTTATTTTCATCCACTTATGTCGTATGGTATTATATTTTGGGGTAACTCGTCCCATTCTAAAATGATTTTTGGGTTGGGCAACGGTTGATGTAAGTTCACGGACATCTCTTGTGCAGGAAGGTGTGCAGTGTACTGCTACATCCATTTTCAATAAGCTACCACTCAAATTCAAAAATTTTGGCAGTAATCCACGCGCTCTCTTATCGACACTGAAGAGTTTCCTCATGGGTCACTCCTTCTATTCTGTCGAGGAGTTACGTGAAAAATTAAGCTGATTATTGTTGTATTATTTATTGCGTTTACTTAAACTTATGGATTTACGTTTTTTGGGGTGATAAACATCGTATTTTTATCTGTTATTACTCTTATGTTGTAGTTTTCACGTACAGACCAATTCCATGACCATGGAGATTTGCTCCTCAATTTAGTCCTACAGAACTTGACGTGTAAATAATAATAATAATAAAAAAGACTATGCCGCTGGTGGAGACATCAAGCAGGAATGGATGCAGCTAGTTCACAGCTGTCAGTGTGTCTTCGATTTCTACCATCTTCGCCATTCAAGCGTAGGAGAATGTCTCCCATATGATAGTACTGCTCCCACTAGCTTGCTTCCGTGCCAGGCTGCCCGTTTCGAGCACGTTGTTTGTGTGGAGGATCATCGACCTGCTGTAGCAGAAATGAGATTCACCCCAGAGCCGACACGTTTGAGAGGACACGTGTCCATTGATCGACGGTCGAATACCGATGGTCCTTTACCCACTGCAGTCATAACTGACGATGTCGTTGCGTCAACATGTGAACACGTAGGAGTCGTTTACTGCAGAGCTCCATGTTCAACACCGTACAATGGACGTTGTGCTCGGAAAGACTTGTGCGTGTACCAGCATTGTGCTGTTCCGGCAGAGGTGTCACAGATCACCATCTATCCCGCTTTACACAGCAGACAAGCCTCCGAACCCCACGTTCTGTGCAGAGTCGTGGGCGACTAATCATTTAGCGCCTAGTGGGAGTTCATTGTCCTTCTACCTCTTGCCGTAGATGCTCACGGCAGTAGCACGTGATCATTCGATCAGCTTCGCTGCATTAATCTGTCCTTTGACGAAGTCGCCTGTTTGAGTGGATTTCCACATTTGCAGCCCATATCTTCGCTTCAGTGCCCTTCCCCCCCCCCCCTCACTCTGGGTCTGCTCCACTTATTTACTTTTGTTACCACGTCACGTGGCCATAGCGCCACCAATCGGCATCCAGAATCGCAGTGGGCACTGCTCATAATGTTTTGGCTTAGAGGTGTGTGAACGCCACAACTGAACATAAAATGCTACTACATAAAGCTTTTTGTAGTTTTCTCACGGTATTAGCACTGCCTAATTTACTATTTAATCATGCAGTAAAAGTTATTTTTTCGGAGAAAAATAAACAGTTGACAGTAAATACTCGTGATAAGTATGCTGCAATGTTTGCTCCTTAAAAGCAGCCGCACTGTGTTTGTAATACATTTTCAGTTTTCTGCGTGTGATACCTTTTGTATGCAGCCATCCCACTCACACAACTGCGTGGAACAGGGCAGTGATGCTCGAAGTCGGGGCACTGAGTAGAGTTGGCTGTGTTTGCGGAGCGCGAGTGCACTCTGGGAGTGCAAAACTTAGCCGGGCCTGCTGTATAACAACATGGCGTTTGCTCAGCCAGCTACATGACGCAAGCATAAATCTCATAGTAACACACCAAGCTCACAACTCAACTGATAGCAGCATTCCTCCGACACCGTGTGTTCGAACGGCTCGGTCTCAGCGCCAGTCATTGATGGACTTTGCAGCTAAGCAACCGTAGACGCGCCAAGCACCATCAGCAAGCAGGCAAGACCGCTGATCTGCCAGCAGTGAGTTAGCCTTGATTTTTCTGCCCTTCTAACTGGCTCCGCCGATGCTAAGCTTCTATCACCTGACGCTAAGGTAAGACTACGAGGCTCCTGCGTTCAACTCGGGGGCATGCACATTCCTACCATCCTCCAAGCGTCGCTTCACTCCCGAGCTAGCACGCAACCCGTGTCAACAAGGACGCTAACGACAGACACTGTCGTGTTGTTTCAGGGTACCTCATCTGCTGCCAGTACAGTAGAATTCTGGGTAGCCATCCTAGGAGAACTGGATGTAAGGCAGGTAATAATTAACAAAAAATGTTCCTGTTAAAGAAACATTTTTGACCCCGCACTCGTAATTGTACCAGAGAGCCCATCCCACACTTTCCCACACACGCCACTCTAGAGTCTTGCAACACTGATGGCAACTAGCTATAACATATGTCACTGTACGCGAATCAAGGTGGAATTCTGTGATAAACGCTCGATAAGCGTGAGATTGCTTGTGCGCCGATTGTGTATCCTGCACTCAGTTCTACCGAGCGCATCGCAGAGCGAAGTCTTTTCTCTTGCCTTCCACAATTTGTGCAGTAGGAACTAATGCCACCTTATACAGCCTTTCTAACGAAGAGAGAGTGTGACAAAAATACATTTTACATTTCTAGATCTACATCTACATTTATACTCCGCAAGCCACCCAACGGTGTGTGGCGGAGGGCACTTAACGTGCCACTGTCATTACCTCTCTTTCCTGTTCCAGTCTCGTACGGTTCGTGGAAAGAACGACTGCCTGAAAGCCTCCGTGCGCGCTCTAATCTCTCTAATTTTACATTCGTGATCTCCTCGGGAGGTATAAGTAGGGGGAAGCAATATATTCGATACCTCATCCAGAAACGCACCCTCTCGAAACCTAGTGAGAAAGCTACACCGCGATGCAGAGCGCCTCTCTTTGCCACTTGAGTTTGTTAAACATCTCCGTAAGGCTATCACGGTTACCAAATAACCCTGTGACGAAACGCACAGCTCTTCTTTGAATCTTCTCTATCTCCTCAGTCAACCAGATCTGGTACGGATGCCACACTGATGAGCAATACTCAAGTATAGGTCGAACGAGTGTTTTGTAAGCCACCTCCTCTGTTGATGGACTACATTTTCTAAGGACTCTTCCAATGAATCTCAACCTGGTACCCACCTTGCCAACGATTAATTTTGATCATTCCACTTCAAATCGTTCCGCACGCATACTCCCAGATATTTTACAGAAGTAACTGCTACCAGTGTTTGTTCCGCTATCATATAATCATACAATAAAGGATCCTTCTTTCTATGTATTCGCAATACATTACATTTGTCTATGTTAAGGGTCAGTTGCCACTCCTTGTACCAAGTGTCTATCCGCTGCAGATCTTCCTGCATTTCGCTACAATTTTCTAATGCTGCAACTTCTCTGTATACTACAGCATCATCCGCGAAAAGCCGCATGGAACTTCCGACACTATCTACTAAGTCATATACATATATTGTGAAAAGCAATGGTCCCATAACACTCCCCTGTGGCACCCCAGAGGTTACTTTAACGTCTGTAGACGTCTCTCCATTGATAACAACATGCTGTGTTCTGTTTGCTAAAAACTCTTCAATCCAGCTACACAGCTGGTTTGATATTCCGTAGGCTCTTACTTTGTTTATCAGGCGACAGTGCGGAACTGTTTCGAACGCCTTCCGGAAGTCAAGAAAAATAGCATCTACCTGGGAGCCTGTATCTAATATTTTCTGGGACTCATGAACAAATAAAGCGAGTTGGGGCTCACACGATCGCTGTTTCCGGAATCCATGTTGATTGCTACAGAGTAGATTCTGGGTTTCCAAAAACGACATGATACTCGAACAAAAAACATGTTCTAAAATTCTACAACAGATCGACGTCAGAGATATAGGTGTATAGTTTTGCGCATCTACTCGACGACCCTTCTTGAAGACTGGGACTACCTGTGTTCTTTTCCAATCATTTGGAGCCTTCCGTTCCTCTAGAGACTTTGCGGTACACGGCTGTTAGAAGGGGGGCAAGTTCTTTCTCGCACTCTGTGTAGAATCGAATTGGTATCCCGTCAGGTCCAGTGGACTTTCCTCTGTTGAGTGATTCCAGCTGCTTTTCTATTCCTTGGACACTTATTTCCATGTCAGCCATTTTTTCGTTTGTGCGAGGATTTAGAGAAGGAACTGCAGAGCGGTCTTCCTCTGTGAAACAGCTTTGGAAAAAGGAGTTTAGTATTTCAGCTTTACGCGTGTCATCCTCTGTTCTGAGAATAGATTCAAACTATACGCAAATTAACACATCATTTGATATATTACAAAGGTCGATCCGGTTAATATACAGAACGTCAATGAAATTAATCTTCATTTAAACCAATCAGACCTATTTCCCCTGGCCAACAGAAATCATCATAGGGTTCCTAAGCGAACGACTGTTGTCTCGCCGGCCGGTGTGGCCGAGCGGTTGTAGGCGCTTCAGTCTGCAACTGCGCGACCGCTACGGTCGCAGGTTCGAATCCTGCCTCGGGCGTGGATGTGTGTGTTGTCCTTAGGTTAGTTAGGTTTAAGTACTAAGTTCTAGGGGACTGATGGCCTCAGATGTTAAGTCCCATAGTGCTCAGAGCCGTTTGAACCATCTGAACTGTTGTCTTGTGTGGGCGGACTAATTTTTCGAGACTTGGTTAAATTAATCCTAGTAATCTAAAATATGATGAACAGCCACAAAGGTTGCTCGAGCCGTTATTTGTAGCGGAGGGACAGCAGTCTCTCCCTCCCCTTTCGACGAGTTGCCGCCCCTCCAGGGAACAGAATTTCGCTACCGTGGAACCAGACCTTGCACACCAGCTATGGGCACCTCTTTCTACCGGTGGATGTTTACTGGGTTGCAATGCTTTAGACAGCAAAAGTGACGGCAAAGACCGTCTGGTTGTTTGAAGTTATTAGCTGGAGTAGCTCCGACAACTTCAGTAGCGCAGAAGATGCTGCCATTGGAGGGTCATTGTGCTTGTTTACTGTTCTCAGTAGCAACCTTACAACTTAAGTGGTGGATGACAGGTATGTAGTACTTCAACTTGACGTCTTGTTGTCGTTTTGCTCGTCGGGTGGAGCAGAACTGATTTCGTTGGTTGGTTTCTCGGCTGGCCTTCGGTTGGGTTGTACTCCGATTAAGAGGTTGTCAGTCTGGCTGCCTGTCTCCCCTAAACGTGAGTTAGTGTTACTATTGGAACCTTCTGAGCGCCGCTCCTTGTGTTTTACTTAGTGATTTCCTTTTAGTCTTAAGTACTCAGTGTGGCCTTCAGCCGAGGTTTAGCTTATTGATAATGGTACCCTTTTTTTTCTCTTTAGGCGTTAAGCTGTGAAATTGTTTTCTCCATGGTGTGTGACCTTCAACCGAGTTTTAAACTCTCTTAAAATGAAAATTCAAAACCTTGCTCTAGCCCTTAAGTCATAAAATTGTTATTTTCTTTGGGTATGAGGTCTTCAGCAGAGTTTGCAGAAATGTTTTAAGCTAAGGCCCTCAGCCTTTTCAAATTTAAAGCTCTTCTTCCTAGGCCTTAAGCCATAAAATTGTTTTGACATGGTGTGTGTGTCTTTCAGCCGAGTTTTAATCTCTCTTAAATTCAAAATTCAAAATTATGTCTGGCCTTAAGTCATAAGATTGTTATTCTTTAGTATGTGTACTTCAGCCGAGTTTTAATCTATCTTAAAGTAAAACTTTAAAATGTTGGTCTTGCCTTAAGTCGTAACGTTGTTATTCTTTAGTATGAGGCTTACAGCCGAGTTTGCGTGAAATGTTTGAAGCCTATGCCCTCAGCGTGTTAAATAGAAAGCCCTGTTTCCTACGATATGAGCCGCCCAGTTGTTTGGTTGAAAGGCGGCCATCAGTTGCGTTTCAGTCTATTTAGAAGTAACATTGAAAATCTTTGTTTTGGCCTTAAGCCAACACTGTTCTTGCTTAATGTGTGGCCTTCAGCCTATTTTTATTGAAGTACAAAAAATATTTTGAAAGAAGTGAAAGTTCCAGAACAACTCCTGTACTTCAATTCTTTGCGTAGGCCTTGGGCCCTGGATTTTAGTATGTGGCTTTCAGCATATTTAAATCAAATCAAAGTAGCTCTTTCGTTAAAACCTTAAGAGTTTTAATTCTTGCTTGTGTTATTGCGTGTTTTAACTAATAATATTTATATGTTGAGTGTAACTGACAGCAACTTCTTTTGGCCCCTTTCCACAAATATAACCTTACGTGCTCTGTCCTGCTAGTCCAGGGATTTCAGGATTCCTTATGAATAGCAAGGTAGGGCAGAGAGTGTTTTACTGTGAACAATTTAGTGATAGGGTTGTTCTTATCAGAATCGATAGCATACCAACACCGACAAAGGTAGTTGAGGTATACACACCGACGTCAGAAGCCGAATATGAACAGATAGAGAAAAAATATGAGGACATTGAGAGGGTAATACAGTACGTAAAGGGAGATGAAAATGTAATAGTCATGGTGGACTGGAATACAGTAGTAGGAGAAGCAGTAGAAGAAATAGTTACTAGAGAATATGGGTTTGGACAAGGAATGAGAGAGGAGAAAGACTGATTGAGCTCTATAATAAATTTCAGCCAGTAATAGCGAATAGTCTGTTCAAGAATCAAATAAGGAGAAGGCATACTGGGAAAAGGCCTTGTGATAAGGGAAGATTTCATTTAGATTACATCGTGGTCAGACAGAGATTCTGAAATCAGATACTGGATACTAAAGGGTACTCAATAACTTCATTAGTTAATCATTTCTCTCGTAAATATGCTCAGTGTACTCTTCACACATACGCTCTGTCTCGTTTGAGCTGAGAAGTTGGATTCCCATTGCACTCATTTATGTGACGCCCTTGACTTTAAACTGACCAAAAGTTTTTTTGGGGTTTACAGCATGGTGAACCAGTCCGATTTCTTCAAATTTACCCTAGCCATTTCGCTTTTGCATCCCTGCAGTTACAATTTCTTCCATTATTGTCTTGTCTTTCTATACTCATTTTTGTACTACCTCCTTCCGTCGATCAGCTAAAGTATTTCTTCTGCTTTTTTGGAGGTCATCAGTCTTCTGTCTCGTCTGATGCGGCCCCCCACGAATTCCTTTCCTGTGCCAAACTCTTCATCTCAGAGTAGCACTTGCATCCTCATGTATTTGCTTGACGTACTCCAATCTCTGTCTTCCTCTACAGTTTTTGCCCTCTACGGTTCCTTCTAGAATCATGGAAGTCATTACCTCACGTCTTAGCAGGTGTCCTATCATCCTGTCACTTCTCCTTATCAGTGTTTTCCACATATTATTTTCCTCTCCGTTTCCGCGCAGAACCTCCTCATTCCGTACCTTATCAGTCCACCTAATTTTCAACATTTGTCTGTAGCACCATGTTTCAAATGCGTCGATTCTCTTCTATTCCGGTTCTCTCACAGTCCAAGTTACACTACCATACAACGCCGTACTCCAGACGTTCGTCCTGAGAAATGTCGTCCTTAAATTAAGGCCGATGTTTGATATTAGTAGACTTCTCTTGGCCAGGTATGCCCTTTATGCCATTGCTAGTCTGCTTTTGATATCCTCCATGCTCCGTCCATCATTGGTTGTTTTATTGCCTAGGAAGCTGAATTCCTTAACTTCATCTACTTCGTGGGCATCAATTCTGACGTTAAGTTTCTCGCTGATCTCATTTCTGCTACTTCTTATTACTTTCGTCTTTCTTCGATTTACTCTCAATCCATATTTGTACTCATTATATTGTTCATTCCTTTCAACAAATTATGTAATTCTTCTTCACCTTCACTCATTATAGCAATGTCATCAGCGAATCGTATCACTGATATCCTCTCATCTTGAATTTTAATTCCATTCCTGAACCTTTCTTTTACTTCCATCATTGCTTCTTCGACGTACAGATTGAACAGTAGGGGCAAAGACTACATCGCTGTCATACACTCTTTTTAATCCGAGCACTTCGTTCTTGGTCATTCACTCTTATTATTCCCTATATACATACTGTACATTACCCACCTCTCCCTATAACTTACCCCTATTTTTTCTTAGCATTTCGAACATCTTGTATCTTTTTACTTTGTCGAAGGCTTTTTTTTATCGACAAATCCTATGAACGCGTCTTGCTTTTTCTTTAGTCTGCGCTCAGCCTAGTGATGCCAATTGAGGAGCTACTCGACCGAACAGTAGCGGCTGCGGTCGTAGAAAACCATCAGATCGACTGGGAGAGCGGTGTGCTGACCCCACTCGTGGACTGAAGAAGGAGTGCTTTTGCTTCCATTATCAATCGCAATATGAGAATTTCCTCTCTAGTGCCTTTTCTAAAGCCAAACTGATCGTCATCTAGCACATCCTTAATTTTCTTTTCCATTCTTCTGTATATTGTTCTTGTCATCAACTTGGATGCATGAGCTGTTAAGCAGATGGTGCGATAGTTCTCGCACTTGTCAGCTCTTGCAGTCGTCGGAATTGTGTGGATGATATTTTTCTGAATGTCACACGGTGTGTCGCCAGACTCATACATTATACACACCAAGGTGAATAGTTATTTTGTTTCCACTTCCTGTAACGATTTTAGAAATTTTATAGAATGTTATTTAGATCTTCTACGTTATTTGATTTTAAGTCCTCCAAAGGTCTTTAAAATTCTAATACGGTATCCCATATCTCTTCTAAATCGATTCCTGTTTCCTCTTCCATCGCATCATACAAACGTCTCCGTCATAGAGGCTTTCAATGTATTCTTTACACCTATCCGCTCTCTCCTCTTCCTTTAGCAGTGGAATTCCCGTTGCTCTCGTAATGTTGTTTTGACTTTCCTATATGCTGAGTCTGTCCTTCCGACAACCATTTCTTTTTCGATTTCTTCACATTTTCCTCCAGCCATTTCGTCTTAGCTTCCCTGCCCTTCCTATTTATTTCATTCCTCAGCGACTTGTAATTCTGGGTTCCTGAGTGTCCTGGAACAGTTTGGTACTTGCTCCTTTCATCGATCAAGTGAAGTATATCTTCTGTTACCCATGGTTTCTTCGCAGTTACCTTCTTTTAACTTACGTTTTTGTTTCCATCTTCTGTGATGGCCCGTTTTAGACATGTCCATTCCTCTTCAACTGCACTGCCTACTGAGCTATTCCTTATTGCTGTATCTATAGCCTTAGAGAAGTTCAACCGTATCTCGTCATTCCTTAGTACTTCTGTATCCCACTTCTTTGCATCTTGGTTCTTCCTGAGTAATGTCTTAAACTTCAGCCTACTCTTCAGCACTACTGTGATCTGAATCTATATCTGCTCCTGCGTACGCCTTGCAATCCAGTATCTTGTTTCGAAATCTCCCTCTGACCATGTTGTTATTTAACTGAAATCTCATTGTATCATCCGATCTTTTTCAAGTATACCTCCTCTCCTTTCTACCCTACGTTTATTCGCATATACCTTCATTCTAGTTATATTTGTCCGCACTGTTCCTTTAATGCCCTATTTTATAGATACCCATCTTCTTCAAATAAACTGCCTATTGTGGTATTCATTATCGTTGTTTCTATAACCCAGAGATCTGCAAACATATCTCACGTTTTACCAGTCCTTCAGTATCCCAGTCCATTGCACCCTGATTCCACTGGGCAAGACTTATAAAACTTCAGCCTACTCTTCATCACATTTACTACTAAAATGTAATTTATGTTGGACAGGTAACTATTCATTTCGTTTGCAGCAGTATTCTACCCACGGTAGTAAGAGCAGATTCGATGAATTCTAGTCTTGTAACGCTCCTTTGCTGTAGACTCGTAATATCTGGCGTTTCCCAGTTAATATTCTTAAATATTAAATAGGGCAGTAAGAACATCGCACCATATTTTCCCAACATCTTAGCAATACATTACAGAACTTAATTATGTTCCTTCGTACTACTCAGTGTTATGCAGCGCCGGGTAATTATGGGATGTACCCGAACCGCGTACACTAATGCTTTGTTTTTCGTTGGTGGTTCTCTTTGAGCTGCCGCTCGGGTAGCGAGAGTTTGAGCGTTGTTATGGTCGAAAGGCAATATGACTTAGGAACGTCAAGCGCATGGGTATGTTGTAGTAGATCCCGGTAAATCACTGTATGGTGTTCGGTCGATATATACAACAGGGGTGGAGAAAGTCGCCATTACTTTTCACTGTGACTGGACCTTCCGTGATAGCACTACGGTAACGCCAACTGTATTAAAATTTGAGCTGCCACAAACTATTAAAAATTCAATTGAAATTTCTCATCGAAGGTTTCACGTTTATAATGACTGTAGATTGACTGTATTGTATTCGATCGATGTATATCAGGGGGGTGGAATAAGTCGCCAGTATTTCCCATTATGATTCAATCGTCAATGGTGGTTTAATACTACTATAACTTCAAGTATATTGATATTTGCGCTACCACAAACTGTTCAGAAGTCAATTGACGTTTCTCATCGAGTGCGCACCATTATAATGGCTGTACACTGTTTGTTGAAGAACTTAAAATATTTATTACATAGTTTCGTGGCCGCAAGTGATAGGAACAACAAACCAAATTCTGGTGGCATTAACTCCAGACAAGCATTAACTAACCTTTTGAATTTAAACTCAAACAATAGGGAAAACGAATTTTAAAATTCCCTTTGTTTAATGTTTTCCGTTCGTTAGTGACAGTTACACAATGTCTTAATTGTTTTTCGGCCTCTTTTACTGCAGTTGCAGTTATGCAAACTGTATACATTTGATATGAGGTGTATTCGCAACTGGGAATATGGACGAGCGTCAACTTTCAATAGAATGACGACAGTGCAGATTTGTACCGGACGGGATTCGAACCCAGATTTCCGGATTATCACTTGCACGACCCACGGCCAGTCCGAAACTTCCATGTGTCGTCCATCACGTGTCCACACCTTCTACTTGTACACCCATTATGTATGTTCCCGTACAAAGCGGAGACATCTTACCTGAAAGTCGCCTGCCTAAATACAAAGGAACTTTGCATCGTAGTTCGGAATAACGCAGGCACTGCAATATAGAATAAAAGTCTTATTTAGACTATACGTGTTTCGCTTTGTTGCTCACTGTAACAACATGGCTTTTCTTACAATTCTGTTTGCCAGGATCATGAACAGTTCTCATACTTTAACATACTAAACACTGATAAATTATTACCAGTGCACGTGGTTCCTTTTTAATACATTTTTCAGTCTTAACGTGTTTCTACGCATTTTTGTACACTTTTCAATCGTCACTAAATACACTTTCGGTTTTATATTGTGTACATCCACTGCCAACGCGCGCGCGCCAGTGTGTGTGTGTGTGTGTGTGTGTGTGTGTGTGTGTGTGTGTGTGTGTGGTTCTTTCTTTTTTTTAATATAGGTTTCTATGATCTCTCCTCATTTTGTGTGTGTGTGTGTGTGTGTGTGTGTGCGTGTGAGCTAGCGTTTGTGTGTGCTCTCATGTGTATACATGTCCTTTTGGTCTGTCCTAGCTTACCAAAACAGCAACTCAACGCAAAAACCTCTAAAGAAGGAGGAAGACATTGATGTATATCGATAAACTATCGTTTATCAACTTTAGTTTAACAGTTGTGATGGTCTATAAATAGGACAAACCAAAAGAACGTTTGAAATATGGTATAAATAACATTAAAAGTCGTGGAAATGTGGCAGCTGCCATTCGTAATTGCAGAACACCTCCGACACCGAAACTACTATAGGAACAGACATGGAAACAGTAAGATTCGGTAACAAGAGGCACCTCGTAACCCTACAAGAAAAGTTTCAAAACCAAAAGGCAATAAAAAAAAGTAAACACATAATAAACGACAGAACAAATGTTAGCAGAAAAATCTTATTTAAACTAATACAGCGTATAGTACATAAATACCAAACTCTGTACATATGACAAATATGAGAAGTTATCTAAAGTAAATCTGTTATTCATTTAGACAATAAAGTGAACTAATATTTCATGTGTTCCAGTTTGATGTGGCTTCTGTCAGAGCAAGCAAAGAATAAACATTTGTGGTCCGACGAAAGCAACTTCGCCTCTTCGCAGCATTGGCCATATAGAGGCATATATCCGTGCAGCAACTTAGTTACGAAATTTCTCGGAACAGTCAATATGCAGGACTAATTCTACATCCCCTATCTCCGCGCGAACGTGTACATGAAATATGTTCGAGACTCCTCCCCTATCCCTGCCCGAACGTGTACATGAAATCTGTTGAAAACATAGTTGTTTACCAACGATTCACACTCAACATGGCCTCGGTAAAAGCATTCCTGGCTTCTGTGTCGTCTACTTCCGTGAATTCATACACGGGCGATAGGAAGCTGTTTGACTAAAGCATTCTGGGAAAGTATCTTCTGTGATCTCTCGGTTCGTGGCTTATTTACTTCCTCGGACAAAGAGTTTTCTGCGGCACGGCAAACGGCTTTGTTGTTAGTGAACTGAATTCCCTTATTCCGTTCCATGAATGTAACAGGACAGCGAGACAAACTGCACAATGCATGCTGCTTGTTGGTTTGCTGTAAAATGTTGTAAAAAAACTGTACTGTAATATTTGTTTAATCATGATCCATTGAATTAATATCACAAGAAAATTTGTTTCTGATGCATGTATATTTCTATTCATTGCATCTGTAGCATGTGTCCCACTTACGTACTTACTACTGTTCCCTATAATCACAAGGCCATAGTGACTAACATAGAACGAAAGCTGGTGAATGACTGTATAGTTTTCACCGTGATTGACGGGTTAATTGTGGTATAATAAAGCCTTTTTTTATTTGACTTCTGTGGTGGTTCGTATCTATGTTCCTGTATCGAAAAAGAATTGGTGCAAATATTAATAATGAGATTATATTTGTTTCTTCGGAGCTGCGCCAGGGCAAATTCCTACATCATCTTCGTCCTGCTCGAGGCTGCTGGAATTTTAATTTTATGGGTAACTGGCTACTAGTGCTCTCTAATGCCGCTAGATTTCAGGTCGTTGGCGTGACTCGTCACTAAGTATGTTTTGTAACCCATGCAGCTTTATAAATGTGGAAGCCAAATGAAAAAGAGGAAATGACTGAAGAAATGCAGGAGTATGATATTGCACAGCTACTTCTGTCAGGGCTGGAATCTGTATCGCACATCTATTTAAAAATTAAAATCATTGTGACCAAATCTATGGTAATTTTTAATAACAAAGTAACATACTTCCACTTTACCTTGATCTATAGTATGTTGTCATATGCGTCTTCAAGTGTATAGTAGAAGGAAACAGAAATTATAATTTCCTTGACTTTTTCAATAAAAGAATTTAAATAAAAAATAAAATCCCATTTATATTTGATGCCCCCTCATATTTGTACAGTATGGTACAACACGCCATCTGTAACCCATTTTCCGAAACGTTAATTCCAAAACAAGACACCACTGCGAATTAGCATTATAACAATAGGAGCTTTATAAATGTGGAAGCCAGATGAAAAAGAGGAAATGATTGAAGAAATGGAGGAGTATGATATTGCACAGCTACTTCTGGTATAGTCAGGGCTGGAATCTGTATCGCACTATCTATTTAAAAATTAAAATAATTGTGACCAAATTACGGTAATTTTTAATAACAAAGTAACATCCTTCCACTTTACCTTGATATATGGTATGTTGTCATATGTGTCTTCAAATGTATAGTAGAAGGAATTTTCTTTGTAAAATTAGTGAATTTCTTCTCTCAGTACAATACAGTCATAGCTGCTAATCGCATCGTCAAAGTCATTTATTATGTTATAAAAGACCCTTCAATAATCCAACGAGATTACACACAGTTTATCAGAATAGTTTACTATTTGGCCTTGCTATAAACTTTGTTTTTGTATTTCTATTACGTTTTTCGCTTACAGGTATATTATTTTTACTATATTTTTGATAAATTAATTGTCATCTGACTGCGTTTCTTTGTATTAAACAAATCGAATTTCCTCTCTGAAATGTTCCGATCAGAAATCAATATTTAATTAGTCATATTTATGTATACACATCAATCGTATGACATTTTTATAAGCCTAAAGTTTCGCTGTGGGGCAGACTAAAATAAAATGCACATTCTCAAATATTTGTGATTAGCTTGTAAAACAACTGGTTCTTTAATTTTTGAGCTGTGCACGGCTCGTGTTCAAGCTGTTTATCGTTTGTCATCTTCTTTTTACAGTACTGCCACCTCATCTTATTCGATTTACTGGCGTCATTGAGTTCCTGTCTAACCTGCCCGTGAGTGACAGCAGCAGCGCTTATCGATAAGAGCACTTTTGTATTATCTTTGAAGCTACCACCAGTATTTCCGGCTCGTTGTCAGCCGGGTTTGAGTCGAGGTGGAGCGCCAGTCAAGCGCGGACTGCCAGTACTGGCTGACCGCTGGCGACACACATGCACTGTCCAACGGGATGAGACTCGAGCGGGAACGACCGTTGGTCGGTCGTCTCATCGGGCGACGTGTATTTGGTCTTTTGACCGTTTCTGGGCCTCGTCAGTTGGTCACCTTGCCGGATGTGGGTCGGTTCCTTCGTCGTGCAGAGATGTCGCTGATAGGCAAGAGCTACCTCTGTATGGTTGGGTCTGAGCCAGTGTGCCCGGGTCGCCATGTCTCAGAGTTCTGAGCGGACATCGAGTTGAGTCGGGTTGGAGCTACATTGAGCTCTGGACAGCCAAGACTCGCCCGACCGTTTCCAACACTCATTGCTTGAGCGGGGCCGACTGTTGGTCGTTCGGTCGGTCGTCTCATCGGACGACGTGTTTTTGGTCGTCCACCGCTCATGGAAACTCCATGTTTGTGTGACTTGTCATTTCTCCTAGTTGTTCCATGGTGATTAGTTTTAGGATTGACGGAGTTCGTGGTGCAAGTGATTACGTGGAACTGTGTGTAGCTTCTGTGATTTCCACTGAGCAATTATAAATGCTGTCTGCTTACTGGAGTAGGCAGTCGGTCAGTTGGGACAGAGCAGCGAGTGTGTGTTTCCTCGTAGTGTTGATGCTGTCCGGCACGGCATGTAGTTCCACAGCATTTGGTGTCTGTTTATATTTTTGAGTGTTTATTGTACCTTGACTGTGTTGAGATACCTGATATCAAGATATAGTGCTGCTGTCATCTTCGTCCTCGCTGCTATTTTCGTTTGTCGTGCCGTTGGTTAGGTGGAAGGGAATTGATTAGGTTGTTGGTTGGTTCTTCTGCCGTCCCTAGGTCGTGCTGCCACCCGATTATTTAGTGTTACGCGTGTCTGCCTGTCTCGCCTAAACTGTGGTTAGAGTTTCCTCGCCAGGCCGACCCTTGGAAGACTTCTGAGCGCCACTGTTCTGCTGTTTGTGATTGTGCTTTTGTTTTGTCGTAAGTATAGTGCCAGGCCTTTAGCCATGTATTAATTTTGTCTGTTCTATGTTCAGGATATGGCCTTCAGCCGAACCTTATGGGAAGAATTTTAAGATTAGGCCTTCAGTCGTGTTTTTTTTTTATCTTTGTTTGCTCTGTATTTTGGCCTTTAGCCGAGTTTGTTCTAAAATCTGTAGCTTTCAGCCGTAATGTGTAAATTCATGTCTGTAATGTTTCTCTTTAATTATCGTGAATTCTTAAAATGGCCCTCAGCCGTACTGTGTAAATGCCTACCTTAAGGTTTGTCTTTAATTATTTTGAATAATTGTTTGGGCCAGCATCCGTCAAGATATTTGAAGTTATCTTAAGACGGTTTTCTGTTGCACTGTTTAAATGCTTGTCATTAAAGGCTCCCTTTTATTATTTTGAAATATTATTGGACTTTTAGCCGAGCGATTAATTTAAATTTTCCTTAATATGGCTCTTTGCCAAGGTTTGTACATGCTTGCCTTTTAAAGAATTTCCTTTGCTGATCTGAAATATTATTTGGGCCTTTAGTCGAGAAGATATTTGAATTTTAGTTAAGGCTTTCAGCCGTTTGCCTAAATCTTATGCCTTAAAAGGAATTATTTGATGATATTTTAATTTTACTTAAGCAAGGCCTTCAGCCGTTTCTCTAAATCCTTGTGTTTTAAAAGGAATTATTCAAACTTTATTATTGAGTTGACATGCACGACCAGATCAAAGCGTTCATGGAAAAGTTACGTGTACTTTAGAGGCAGATTTTCAATCGTCCTGCTTCTTTAAACCTACCTGAAGGTACTACTTTGGGCGATTACCAAGCAAAGTTAAAGCAGCTCATCACGTCGTTTGAAACACGATTCCGAAACCTCACTAATTTGTAAATGGAACTTAAGGTATTCAGCACTGCTTTTTCAGTTTCCCCGAATGACTTGTCATCGTCTCTTCAATTGGAGATTACTGATTTGTAAAATTCAACTTTGTTGAAAGAGAGGTACTACAACAAGTTGGATTTGTCACGATGGTATCGTTCATTACAGCAAAAAACATTTCCCAAGTTTCACAGCAATGCCACTCAGATCATGTGCATATTTAGATCTACGTATTGTTGTGAGCAGATTTTCTCAGCAATGAAAAGAGTAAAAGTAAGGAACTATCGTTTCTTCAGGATGCAACAATGTAGGCCATTCTCTGCACAAACGCTCCAAACAGTTTGACGCCTGATATTTCCGATCTTGTAATGAAAAGAAAATGTCAAGCTACAGAGGCCCAATAAATTTAGTATGAAATTTCTTGTAAAACAGTTGTTTCTTATTTATTTCCTGAACATCGTATTTCCTGGTGTAGCATGTCACCACGTCTTAGCAGCTAAGAGTGCGAGGTTGTCGATTTCGTAACACACATCAAAACGATTTCCTTGTCGCTTGCCTCAGCCAGCCGTGCCACGTGCCAGCGTGCCGGCCCATTTGAACGGTCACAGCGAGCGACATGGCTCCCTGGAGCAGGGAGCGCTCCGCGGCTCACAGCGGAGCCGACGTGCTGGAACAGCCTGGCTTGGTGCTCAACATCACGATCCTCTCTTGTGGTTGTGTATGAAAAGTATGCCAATCCTCACCTTTCTATGCAGTCCAGTACCGGGTTACAAATTTGGATATTGCACAATTCAACCAGTCGGCCAAACGAGAAGCCTCAATGGAATCCTTTTAGCCTCCGTCAGGTTCTGGTATCGCAGTTTCACACGAGTACACAGTGTCTACAGTTGTGGAAATCAGTATAAATGTAGGATTACCACGAAAGTAATAGTACAATACCTGAAGCATAAATGTATAGAGCTTACTATGAAAGTGGTAGCTACACTGTGATAAAAAGTATTCGGACACCCACAAAACACACGTTTTTCATATTAGGTGCATTGTGCTGCCACCTGCTGCCATTTACTCCATATCAGCGACCTCAGTAGTCATTAGACATCGTGCGAGAAGAGAATGGGGCCCTCAGCGGAATTCACGGACTTCGAACGTGGTCAGGTGATTTTGTGTCACTTGTGTCATACGTCTATACGTGAGACTTCCACACTCCTAAATATCCCTAGGTCCACTGTTTCTGATGTGATGGTGAGGTGGAAACGTGAAGGGACATGTACAGCACAAAAGCGTACAGGCCGACCTCGCCTGTTGACTGCCAGAGACCGCCGACAGTTGAAGAGGGTCGTAATGTGTGAAAGGCAGACTTCTATGCACACCATGACACAGGAATTCCAAACAGCAAGTACTATGACAGTTAGGCGGGAGGTGAGGAAACTTGGATTTCACGGTCGAGCGGCTGCTCATAAGCCACACATGACGCCGGCAAATGACAAACTACGCCTCGCTTGGTGTAAGGAGCGTAAACATTCAACGTATGAACAATGGAATAAGGTTGTGTGGAATGAAGAATCACGGTACACAATGTTGTGATCCGATGGCAGGGTTTGAGTATGGCGAATGCCTGGTGAACGTCATCTGCCAGCGCTTGTAGTGCCAACGGTAAAATTCGGAGACTGTGGCGTTATGGTGTGGTCGTGCTTAACATAATTTGTCGTACACGTTTTGCAGTTACTGGTGTAAGTAGGCTGTTTAGGGTTTTTTTATTGGTAACGCCACGTAGCGCTCTGAAAATCACTGGCTGTACTGTGTGCAGTCTGTGGCTGGTTTGCATTGTTGTCTGCCATTGTAGTGTTGGGCAGCGGCAGTTGGCTGGTAGCGAGTAGCGTTGCACAGTTGGAGGTGAGCCGCCAGCAGTGGTGGATGTGGTGAGAGAAATGGCGGAGTTTTGAAATTTGTAAAACTGGATGTCATGAAGTGCTATATATATTACGACTATACGGTGCGCACACGTCAGTCTCTCTACCAATAGATGGCGCCGCCATACACGGAGTTACGTGGTGCCACCTTACGTGTAAGGCAAAAGCAGACGCACTGAATAAATTTCATTTGAATGAACCTCATATTTTACTTCAGTGATAAAATTTTTTTTTAATGGCACTGCAAAAATAATAAGCTGAATCCAGTCACGATATATATCTATCTGTGCTGTATAACTAGTGATAGTAATCTCTATGCAATGTAACGCCAAACAAAATACTCTGCTTTTGATGACAACTCCAAATCAACTCAAAACCAACTGAAATGCATCTATCCCTTCTTGGATTATACAGAAACAAAGGACTCTTACACGGACCGATCTACCTGCCGTCGAATCAACAAACTGCAGGTGTGTACGAATGTTGACCGACCGGCAGACCTAATTCCGACAAATTGTGTAGAGCTGTCGTGCCAGCCTCCGGACAGGAGTTCGCCTTCCGTCGATGCGCGCGAGCATGAATGCTGTTCAAATACCGCTAATCTCACATTGTGATAGAGTTTCCACAGAAGTTTAAAGACTGCAAAAGTTTGTAGGACATGTCATGGTAAGATTGAAACAATGGAGGTGCTAGAAACGAACAACTTCCTTAATTTTTTAATTTATCCGCCATGGTTTCGTATAGCACATAGAAAGTGAAATACATATACTTTTCTTCATAAAACACACTGTTCATTGCTATAACTGTGAAAGAAAATGCAGCTGAACGCCACGCCGCCAGCTTTGAAGAAGTATGACACTGAATTTTTGCTACGGTTCTAAAACTGCTAACAGCTTCTTGTGTATCTGTTGCAGTATTTATTACAAGCTGTGTGTTATGGCTACGTGCAATTTTAGTACTTCTAGAGTGAGATAAGTTTTATAAATTTGTGGTGGACCTCTTGTATGTTACACAAATTACTAAATACATGAAGATTATCAAGACATATTTTGTTTTATTTTTATAATATATTGAGGCGTAGTTAGGTAATAATGTTTGAATGACATTTCAAATGCCGGTAACATTATTCAAACAGCAGTTTTACTTGTTTTGTTTTACCATAACGTACACTGACGGGAAAGAATCGCAACACCAAAAAAATAAGGGAGAGTAATAAAATTTCGGGAATATATTAGTCTAGGTAACATGTTTAAAAGATTAACATTGCAAGATCACAGGTTAGAGTAAGCCATTGCAGATGTGAAATGCTGGTACATATGTGCGCGATTGGAGACGGATCTGCCGGTCGAGCAGGCCCAAGGACCTGTTGGCACTCTGTAGAGAATGTTGGATTACAGTAGTGGCATGCTACATCTGCATCTACATGGATACTCTGAAAATCACATTTAAGTGCCGGGCAGAGGGTTCATCTAACCACCTTCACAATTCTCTGTTATTCCAATCTCGTATAGCGCGAGGGAAGAGTGAACACCTACATCTTTCCGTACGAGGTCTAATGTCCCTTATTTTATTTTTGTGATCGTTCCTCCCTATGTAAGTCGGTGTCAACAAAATATTTTCTCATCCGGAGGGGAAAGTAGGTGATTGAAATTTTGTGAGAAGATTCCGTCGCAATGAAAAACGCCTTTCTTTCAATGATGTGCATCCCAAATCCTGTATCATTTCTGTGACACTCTCCCATATTTCGCACTAGTACAAAACGTGCTGCCTTTCTTTGAACTTTTTCGAAGTACTCCGTCAGTCCTATTTGGTAAGGATCCCACACCTCTCAACAGTATTCTAAAATAGGACGGACAAGCAGTCTCCTTAGTAGGTCTGTTACATTTCCTAAGTGTCCTGCCAATAAAACGCAGTCTTTGGTTACCCTTCCCCACAACATTTGCTGGCCTAGCACTCTCATGTTAGGAATCACCCCGTGGTATTCTGTATATGAAAAGCAGCAGAACGAGTTGAATCACCAGACTGATAAACAAATTGCATCGGGGGTGAGTGGGATAAACCCCAGAGTGCCTTCTTGCCATACGAAATCGCACCCCAGACTACAGCTCAAAGTGCAAGTCCAATATGCTTAGTATAGGGACAGGCTTGTTGTAGGCCGGCATCGAGGCAGAAATACTTTTCACCCGAAAAGACAACAGACCTCCACCCTGTCCTCTAATGAACTCGCGCTTCATCACTGAAGTCGCAAGTGGCTGTGGTTTGCGGTCAGGAGTTAGTGCCACGCACGTTACAAGGCGTCTGCCTCGGAGCTGTCCCTAAAGTAAGCGATTTTTAATAGTTCCTTGTGTCACTGTGGTGTTGGATGTTGCTCAAATTGCTGCTGCAGATGCAGTTCGATGCGTCAGAATCTATGCCGAACACGGTGTTCTTCTCTCTCGGTAGTGCCACGTAGCCTTCCGGCAACATCTTCTTGCGACCGCACATTCTCGTGACCATGGCTTCTAGCAACCCTTTGCAGTGGCTATATTCCTGACAAGACTTGGCATTGTCGCAGAAAGAACATTCTGCCTGTCGTAGTCCTATTACACCACCTCGTTCAAACTCAGTGAGGTGCTGATACCAGCATCTTTGTCGCTTTAAAGACATTCTTGGCTAACATCAACTCACAACGTCCAATTATAATAAAACAACGTAGTGTCTAACTTAAGAAATTTTCGCTATATTCATGTTGTAAATTTAGTAATGGGGTAATTTTTATGTGATATATTTCGTCAGTGTTTGGTAAATATTTTCTTATGAATGAATATGATCATGTAGTTTAAATTCAGTATTTAAAAAGAATTATGTAATAAAAATGTAGATACCACGATGGTCTAGTCTGGGCTATCTGCTGTTGTGAAGTCAAATAGCACACTTGAAGCAGGAAACATTGTCGCTGCGCGCAGTGCAGTTGAGTCTGGTTTGCGATCTTGTGCAGCGGACTCTGGTAGAAGAGCTCAGGCGTAATGGTTGCTAGCGGTATGCAGTGTGGCACATTGTAAGGTACCAAACTGGAAGAATTGTATGTTATGACCTGGCATAATTACGGTGTTAACTGGGCACAGTGCAAAAAGCATCGACGGGAAAATACGCGTAAATATAGAAGAAGAACATTGTTGGGCCAAAACTGTTTATTGCAAAGCGAAGCCAATACGAACCTGTTACCTTGCATTTTCCGCGATTATTAGCTTACGCAGCACCAGACACCACTCACTGAAGTAAGACAAGACAAACTTTAACACTTAGAAGTGAATCAAGGCCAGCCAGCATAGTAGTTTCCTTTTATGAATAATTACCAACTTAACGTTAACGCTCATTTAAAAGTGCTTCATCCTGAACAGTCACCATGTAGGTTCCTATGCTGTCGTTATTAATTAAAAACGAATGTCACGGCTGGTGATAAAAAGACTAAAATTGCTGATCTAATTAAATTTTGGTGATTTCGTTTAAAAAGAAGTGAGAGCTGTAAAAGACTAATAATTAAAGATAATGGACTTCGTTCCTCAGCGAAGTCTTCACTTAAAAAACCAGTAGAAACATTCAGCGTTTATGAAAAAATAATTTTAGCGAGTTTTTAAAGATTATTTTAGATCAGAATGTTAGTTTCTTTGTTTGATCAATAATTTCTGTTCCGATTTCCAAAATACGTAACAGTGATCTGCAAATGTTGATCAGTAGTTTTTTAATGAAAGCTACGCTGTAATAACACATGTTCTGCCTAATAAAAAGTACTTATTTAAGAACAGTTGCAATAGTAGAAATATTAACTGAAGATACTACGGAAGGCTGTGCAAAGCTATTTATTACGCAAACTGAGTACCAAACAGTTAGCAATCCAGTGCACATTGTAGCGCAATTTTCTTTACTTATTTCAAGATGAGATTTATTTTAAGTTACTAACTGTGGTTTTGAATATGAGCTCGAGTCAGTGTTATTGTGTCCGATCCCTCCTGTTTCTATTTCATCAATCATTACGCAAATACTTTTCTACATTGATTAACAACTATACAACATTGCTTGCTCGTATCGTGAAGTTGCGACCGTTTTCTGTAACTATTGCAATTTTAAAAAATGTATTTTACTTTATTATCTGAAATTACACTAACTATTTTTTAAATGCGTCATGTCTATGCCAGTGACTATAAACTTTTTATTTCCACTATTGGAATTTCGGCCTTCAGGCCATTATCAAGTGGAGATGTTTTGGTTAAAGCCATGTCAACTTCATACACACTGACACATTTATATGTCGTTGTCATTTGCTGTTATATACATTTTTAACGCTGCAAAGTAGTGCCAAAATGACAACGACATACAAATGTGTCAGCCTGTAAAAAGCTTACATGGCTTAAAGCCAAAACATCTGCACTTGATAATTGCCCAAGGCCGAAATTGCAATAGCGGAATTAAAAATTTAACAGTCACTGGCATACACATGATGTCTTTCAAAAAATTTTACATGACTGTGAATCCCAGTTATGAAAAGTTAATTAATTTCACTAACTACTTTGCAGTTTTTATCATCTGCCATAATTCTTTTGATCGTTATTGCATCGAAGTAGTCGCACAATAACGATTCGGTTGAAAAGTATTCTACAGTTTTTTAGATTTAATTTGTTCTTCTAAACCGGTACTGACTTAGGTGTTCGATGTGCAATCAGGTATTTTGAGTAAATTGGAAGAAATGATAGTAACGATGAATAATGATTTTAGAAATGAAATATATTCGTCAAGTAGGCATTGGGTAGTAAAATGAGTTCGTTGGGTACAAAAACTGGTGAACAGAAAAAAACTCCGATTCATCAAATCGACGATAAAATATCTAAGAAAATAAACAAGCTAGGTGGTATATTGCACTGTGAAATGAAGGCTTTAAAAAAGTCGGTAAGTTATGAAATCGAAAAACAAAGAGGAAAACTGAAGGATGGAGTTAGCAATAAAATAATTGAAGATCCTGACACTATTCGTGTGGATGTAAAGACGAAAGTAGAGCAGGAAATTAAATTAGTGAAAGACAGCAGTAAAAAAATTCGTGGTGAACTATCTCGGTCTGTAAAAAGTTGGAAGAGACATAACTTGAATGTTCAAAACGAGACAGAGACCAAATTACAAGAAACAGTGTCTGCTGTTAACACTGATGTGAGGGTAAAACTCAGACAAACTGGTGGAATTTAAAATTAAAGAACTAGAGAGTTTGTGATCTCAAACTAATAAAACCAAAGAACATACGAAAGAACTAGAGAATGTGACAAATTTGGTTGCTACATTTACAGTAGGAGGAACTGACCCTAGCCATGTAAATTCCGAAACTGAAACGTTGAAACTAGAAGATGAGGTCCATCCCGTTATTTTTATGGACGCATGCACGAAAATAATGGCTTCAGCATTACGTGAAGAAGATCGAACTAGAACAGCACGAACGAAATCAATCGGGAACGCGAGTAGCTTTCTAGTACACGCTTCAGACAGTTGCCGGACTTTAGATGACTTTTTTAATACGTTTGACGAAGTAATGAACGAATTTATACAAGCTTCTTCTTACCGGCCAGGTAAAGAAACAAATATGAAATCGTACTGCGAGTAATTTTGAAAAAAGTCAAGTGCGTAAAAGGCCAGATGTCAGAAAAGCGCTTGTTAGTGGTGATGCGCGGAAAATTACCGTGGAGTGTCTCAGGCTACTTAATGAGCGAAAATGAGAAAACATCTTTTCCGAAAAAGTAGGCGACACTGTTGCTTGGCACCGAGATAATGAAAACCGGTACCACAGCAACAACACTTACAAAAATAGGAACAAGTTTAACCGCAACGACCAGAAAAATAACCTTAACGATGATTACGAGGTGAAGTCGGCTCACTTAGAAAGAAGTAGGGAGGGGAGGTAGAGGTGGCGATTGCGGAAGAGGAAATGAGAACAGACGAATATACGAAATCACTGTTAGAAAAAATGTGATCTTCAGCAGTAATAGGGCACACTATAGCTTAGACCAGTACCCGGTCCAGGGCGTCAAAAACCAAATTGTTTTAGCAATAACGATAGAGTGCTCAGTAACCAATAAAGTTACGCGTCTAAACACGAGCAGGTAAGAAAAAATGAGTATGAAGGTCAATGGACGCGTAATAAATTTCATGAACAATGTAAATGAAATGCGTAACGATGAAATCAGAGATGTTATCGAATGAACATCGCATCCGGTGCGTACGAATAGTACGGCGGCGCCAATTATGGTCAGTGGCTGGTCAATAAGAAGCGTGTTGTTGATGTTAAGGAGGTCGAATCAGTAGGCAAGGGGAAGGAATGGCTACTGCAGTTACGTAAAATGTATGATGGGTTGGAGGAATGTAAGACAGTGGGAAGATGATTAAGAGTAATGGATATTATGAAGTGTGTGAGGCGATATGGGATCAGCAATCTAAGAGAGATGCTGTATGATGCATATGGAGTTAATAAGTGTATAATGAATAATGACTATAATATTAATGAACATAGTGAGGACGTGGGGGTTCTGAAGTGCGAGTGAGTAACAATTTTGCAGATGCCTTTCCGATTCAGTCGAAATCTACAGATTAGATAAGACAGTCTGTATCTGTAATATATGGCAAGGGAATGTAGCTTCTGACAACCGAATGAAATTGTTTGATGAAGCACATGTTTCAAATGTGTACGAAATGAATGTTTATGTGATAAATTCTGATGACAGTGATAATGATAGTGAACCTTCCGATTACTTACGTAAATCGATGTTTAAACGTGACTTGTGTCAAGAGGAGGAAAGGGACAGGGGAAAACTGAAGAAAATACGGTTAAATTGGCTGAAAGAGATAAAATTTTTTGGAACGATCTGGAAGTGGAGCCAGACGTTCTGTTGGAAGATTAAGGTAATGAATCGAAGGAGTTGCAAGCAAATTATGAAACCTATTGACTTCGTTGAGAGATCTGTTATGGGAGTAAAAGTTATAAATGTTACCGGTGTCTATAGCAAACCAATTAATAAGTAAGTCTTATTCCAGTTTCATATTGTAGCTATTTTATTTCACTATTATTTTTAGTGCTGTATCGGTTAAGTACTGAAATTATTCTGGGTATGGATTGTGTGATGAAACATGAGGTAACTGCCGATTGTGGAGAGAAGGTAATGATAGGTTCCGTAGGAGACAGTAAATTAGAAATTAATTTTAAAGATGTTAGTGAGGTATTGAAAATCACGATACTAGACTGAGTTTAATTACATTATGTAGAAGTGGAGGGTTGAGTGAAGGGTCTGAGATCTAGCAGTCAGAAAAGTGAACATGATATCTCCCTCTGACGACGAATTTGCAAAGATAACAGAGTGTTTTGGGTATGTCTTCCGAACAGCACAGGTTGTATAATTATTTGATCTTTAATAGAGAGATATAGTGAGACAAACTGCGTCAGGTACACGACAATGAGTACAAAACGAGCACTTTTGGACCAGTTTATCCGGTACTATTAGCTAGGAAAGAAGAAGATAAACCAAATGGAGGAATGGAGTATAGCAGAACGATCTAACAGCCTAAATAATACCGCACTCGTTCTGGTAAATAAGAAAGTTGATATTGTCAGGACCGTAATAGGTGCATACTATCTTAACAAGGTACTTAACAAGGTTGTAAAACGTAAGACAGATCGCCCTGAGTGCTTAGACTAGGTGTTGCATAAAGTCCATAGCAGGATATAAACAGCCTCGACCTGATATCTGGCTATTGGCAGATCGCTTTCGAGTAAGAAAACTGACAGTATTCCTGTTTGCAAGAAAATATTACCAGTATACAGTAATTCATTTCAGACAGAACACATCTGTGTCAGTGTTCATCCAAGCACTAGATAGTGTGCTAGGGAATGATCTTGGTGTCAGAATAACGATTTAGACTGACAGTTTGGTAACAGTGACCTCTACACGGGAGGAGCATTGTAAACTGTTGAATATGTTTTCCATGTATTAAGATGCGGAGGAATGACACTGAAAATAAGAAATGTGTAAATTTGTAAAAAATTATTTTTAGATAATATTATTACAACTTCTGGAGTAACAACAGACCCTTGGAAACAGGAGATGATAAGGAACTGCCCACCACCACAAACCATAGAACAATAGCAAGCGTTTCTTGGCGTTTGTAATTTCTGTCACAAATATGGTCGAGATTTTAATGATTTACTGAAGTAGAATAGTGCACTTCTTTGGACAAAGAAACGTCTACCAGCATGCGTAAAGTTAAAAGAATAACCTATGAGGGACATAGTTTTACATCATCCACATTTGGTGGTTCCATTTCAGAAGGGAGGCGTTTCATGCTGCTCTCGTACTTTTCCAGAAGTATGAGGAGATGAAAATAAGGAATATCGATCCATAGCTTTCACAAGTAGTTGTTGTTGTTGTGGTCTTCAGTCCTGAGACTGGTTTGATGGAGCTCTCCATGCTACTCTATCCTGTGCAAGCTTCTTCATCTCGCAGTACCCACTGCAACCTACATCCTTCTGAATCTGCTTAGTGTATTCATCTCTTGGTCTCCCTCTATGATTTTTACCCTCCACGCTTTCCTCCAATACTAAATTGGTGATTCCTTGGTGCCTCAGAACATCTCCTATCAACCGATCCTTTCTTCTAGTCAGGTTGTGCCACAAACTCCCCTTCTCCCAATTCTGTACAATACCTCCTCATTTGTTATGTGATCTACCCAACTAATCTTCAGCATTCTTCAGTAGCATCACATTTCGAAAGCTTCCATTCTCTTCTTGTCCAAAGTATTTATTGTCCATGTTTCACTTCCATAGATGGCTACACTCCATACAAATACTTTCACAAATAACTTCCTGACAAATCTATACTCGATGTTAACAAATTTCTCTTCTTCAGAAATGCTTTCATTGCCAGTCTACATTTTATATCCTCTCTACTTCGATCATCATCAGTTATTTCGCTCCACAAATAGAAAAACTCCTTTACTACTTTTGGTGTCTCATTTCCTAATCTAATTCCCTCAGCATCACCTGAATTAATTCGACTACATTCCATTATCCTCGTTTTGCTTTTGTTGATGTTCATCTTATACCCTCCTTTCAAGACACTGTCCATTTCGTTCCACTGTTCTACCAAGTTATTTGCGTATTATTGTAGTTAATGAGAAGTGGTATGTTTAAAAAAAAAAAGGCATTGGGTTTAGCTGTGTGTGGTTACATATCGCATTTGCTTTGCGATGAAATAATTAATTAAAAATTGACTTACGTAATGTAAACCATTTGTGTAAACCTGTATATGAGAAATTTTTTGTGGTAGATAATATGTTAAATGCAAGAGGTGTTATGTGAACAGAGTAAAGGGTATCAGGCAAAAGACAGCGTACAATAATTAGATTTTTAATGTCTTGCTAATAACACATGAACAATCCTAGCCACTGGTTGTTCATGTTTGGACGCCTCCTTGAGTCTATATTTGCCAGTATAGATCAATAAAATGTTGGGCCTGTGTAGCATAACAACACAGTGTCTAACCTAAGAAATTTTTTCGGCGTTAATGTTGTGATTTTGATAATGGAGTAAATTTTATGTAACATATTTTGTCACTGTTTTGTAAACATTCTCTTATGAATGAATATAATTCTGTAGTTTAAATGCTATACGAATTACTTAATAACATATAGTAAACACGCTGGTACAGTCATGGCTATCTGACAATGTGAAAGTCAAAGAGTTTATTTAGAGCAGAGAATAATGTCGTTGGGAACGCACGCGCACAGTCATGTTGAGTCTGGCGTGATCTCTTTTTCAGTAGTGCCTGAGAGGTCGCTCAGGCATAGCGGTTGCTAGCAGCGTGTAGTGCGGCACAGTGTAAGGTACCAAACTGGAAGACTCATTTGTTATAGACGGTCAGAATGTCGGTGTTACTTGGGCACAGTGGATGAGCATCAAAAGTAATATTAATATGAAAGAAGAGCACTGTGGGCTCAGAACTGTTATTGCAAAGCTACGCTGGGAAGAGCATGTTGCCATGCATTTTCGGCCATTGTTACCTTATGCAGCACCATCAAAAGCTCTCTGAAGGAATTCCACACCAAATTTAATATTTAGAAGGGTATGAAGGATAGCCAACGTCGTAGTTCCATTTTTTAAATAAATAACTTGGCGCCCACTGCTTTCGCGTAGATCGCGGGGCATGCAGAGATTTTCTAGTTTTTAATTAATCAAACTTTTATGTTGTCCACAGATTGCAGTACCTTCTAAGCTTTTCACGCTAATTAATGCCATATAAGCATGATCTTTTACTCATGTAAGTCTCACCAAAAAGCGATTATGGTAGCTGGAATGCAAATTTTTTGCTAATCATTCCTTAGGCGTTTTGTGGAGATATTGCCATAGCAACCTTCATTCCTTAACAAATATTTCTTTATATCTGCCCGAGAAGTATAATACCTATTTTCATAAATTTACATATATTTAAATCTATATATACTAAAAATAATTTAAAAAGGAGGTGTAAGAAATGTATATGACGTTGGTAGCACTGCTGAAAAACATTTGCTGGCAAAAAGGTCGATTCAGTTTTTATGTTAACTGATGGTGTTTCGTTTACTGTCAACCTCATCTCACTTTCCCGTTTCCTGTACATGTGCTCAGTAAAATATCTAATCGTGGTTGTGAAAACTCTGCTGACAGTTTTTGCTATATTTGTGGTGAATTTGAGATTAAAAAAACACCAAAGAAACATAGTAGGCTTTGTGAAAAGGGTTTATCTATCATACTTTGTATCTAAACTTGGTAATCAAGATAAATCTTGGGCACCGCCTTAGATATGTTATGTGTGTGTTGAATATATGAGACAATGGTGTACAAAAGAGAAAAATACCTTTAGATTTGCTGTGCCTGTGATATGGAAAGTGTCAAGAAATCATTCTCATGATTGCTACCTTTGCAGTATTGATATTACTGGTCATAATTCTAAAAAGAAGACCTTTCATGCGCCATCCGACCAGTAGAGCATGGTGTAGATGTGCCGGTTCCTGAAGCACCAGCTGGTTTAAATTCTACTGCAACAGCAGTATATTGTGATGTACAATGTGATTTAGATGAACCAGATGATGATGAATTGTATTGTAATACAGAAAGTCTAGAGCCCAAATTGTTTACTCAGATGGAGCTTAACGATTTGCTTACGGATTTGGGCTTAACGAAAGAAAAAGCTGAATTGCTTGACTCTAGATTAAAAGAAAAGAACTTATTGGGAGTTGGCACCAGCATTTACATGTGTAGAAAAAGAGAGCCTCAATTTTTCAAGTTTTTCACCAAGAAGGCGATTTAGTGTACTGTTCAGCCATTAGCGGTCTGATGAATGAGTTTGGTATTGAATACAAAAAGTAAGACTGGAGGCTGTTTGTTGATTCATCCAAAAATAATTTACAGGCTATTTTTCTACACAATGGTGACATGCATGCATCTATACCTGTTGGAATTTTGTACATATGAAAGAAAGCTACGATAACCTAAAAATAGTGATAAATCACTTCTGCTCTTGGGTGAATGATATGTGGCGTTCCAAAAGGCGTGCTCCTTGGTCAGCAAGATGGCTTTACCAAAGTTCCATGTTTCTTGTGTGAAAGGGACAATAGGGCTAGGGGTCAACGCTGGTGCAGAAAGAATTGTCTTCTGAGTGAGTCTTTAAAACCTGGTGAGGAGAACATTCTACGCAAAAACCTTGTATATCGAAAAAAAAACATGCTCCTACCACCTCTAAATATAAAGTTAGGACGAATGAAACAGTATGTACAGGCTTTGCCTAAAGATTGACCATGTTTCAAGTATCTCTGCCAAAAGTTTCCAAACCATTCAGAAGCTAAACTAAATGACGGCGTGTTTGACCGATCTGACATTAGAAAACTTGTTAGATGTTAGGTTTGAATCCACAATGACCTTAAATGAGAAAGAAGCATGAGTACCATTAAAGCAAGTTATTACACAGTTCTTAGGACATGAAAAAGACCCATATTATTTTTCTATGATAAGTACAATGGTAAAGAAGTTTGAAACTTTATGATGTTTAACGAGCCTAAAATTTCACTTTTTGAACAGGCACTGTGAGTACTTCCCGCACAATATTCCAGATATCAGTGAGGAGCAAGGAGAGCGTTTATACCAGGACATTAAAGTGATGGGAAAATGCTATCAAGGCCGCAGTAACACCAACATTATGGGGGACAAGTGTTAGTCACTTCACCGAGAAGTTCAGCAAGCGACTCATCGTAGAAGAAGCTACACATGATGCTTCAAAGAAAAAAGAGGATTAAAATACAAACCAATTCCAGATGACAATTGAAACCTCTACTAACACTCAGCATTGTTTTAAGTAGCATACTGTAAATACAAACCATGCTTATGTTGTAATAAAGCGTTTCGTTAATTTCCCCATTTACCGTATAGCATAGGATTTTTTACTATATGATAAAAAGCACATTGCTCGAAAACTATGGGAAATACAAAAAAACAAAGGGTGCATTTGGATTCAGCTCATAAAAATATATATAGATCACGTATGGAAGTAAAAATAAAAAGAGAAAAAAAATTTTTCGTTTTCCTGTGTAAGCAGTCGAGTGTATATGCGTAGCGCAGTTTGCTTTACTGATTCCACGATTAGATTTATTTCATGTTGCTAACTGTGATTTTGAATCTGAGTTCAATTCATTGTCATTCTTCACGTTCCCGTCTGATTGTCTTGAATTAATCATTATGTAAATACTTTTGCTGGTGTCACCGCCAGACACCACACTTGCTAGGTGGTAGCCTTTAAATCGGCCGCGGTCCGTTAATATGCGTCGGACCTGCGTGTCGCCACTATCAGTGATTGCAGACCGAGCGCCGCCACACGGCAGGTCTAGAGACTTCCTAGCACTCGCCCCAGTTGTACAGCCGACTTTGCTAGCAATGGTTTACTGTCTACATACGCTCTCATTTGCTGAGACGACAGTTTAGCGTAGCGTTCAGCTACGTCATTTGCTACGACCTAGCAAGGCGCCATATTCAGTTACTATAATTACTTCAAGAATGTATTCTTAACAGATAATATTGTGAATCATGTACCTTCAAGAGCAAGGTTCATCATTAATGGATTAAATTTAAGTATCAAACTAATTACCTCCGCTTTCTGAATTCTCATTCCTTGTTATGTTCCAGACCTCATGTCAGTATAATTCTTCCCTCTTCACGCCAGCCTGCGTGAGCTAAAACGCGTGCATTTCGGCCTCCACTCGTAACACGGTTTGGCTCTTCTGCTATCGCAAAAATTTTCCTGATTGATTAATAGCTACACAATACTTTTTTGCTCATACCGCGAGCTGGCACCGCTTTCTGTAACCATTACAATCTAAACTGAAACATATTTAACTTCAGTATCTGAAATACCGCTAACTACTTTATAACTTTTATCAATTGACAGAATTCTTCCGAGCCTTGTTGCGTAGAAGCAGTCGCACAAAGCGATTGATCATAACTGATTCTACATTTATTTATGTAATTTGTTTTTACGAACCGATACTTCTTCCCAGACGACAGATACATGGTCGTCAGTTATTTCAATCACCCGAAAGTGTTTGTTCGCTATACAGTTTTGAAGGTAAATCAACAGTTACGACCGTTGCAGCATGTGTTTCAAGGAAACCTGATATCCATGCTTACAGTGGAGCTGCTAGCCATTCTTATGCAACTAGTGTGAAAGGGAAATTGATCTCAGATTTCAGATAAAGAAAAGCGCCTACCAACAGTCGTATATGTCGCACAACTCCTTCTTGGTGTTTCCGTCAGTGTATTTCCTTGGTCATGTGTTAACACCATTACATTTTTGAGGAACATTTTTTCACAGTAACTGTACACATACAGCTGTACTGAGTTAGGGATCTTGATAAATTCTGTCGCTAGCTAGACAAATTACGTATGAGGGTCTCCTCCGCATAAAAGCTTAAGATGCTTTTACAGATTATAAAATAACGACGTAAATGTAAATACATTCAATTTTATTCGAAAATTATTTTATCTGTGTTTTGAATATGACAAGAGGAATGAATTGATTAACTACTCAAAAAACAACAATGAAAATAGGTGCTGTTTTTCATGAAAATATTCCTAACAATACAGTTGAATGTATAATAACGTATGGTAACAAGACTTTAACTTATGATTCACAATGTAGAACTTCAGCTGAAAATTTTTATTGACATAAGTGAATAAATAATTAGAAAAAGACTTAGACGTTTTATGTTCACATTTCCTTTTGAAATACTTTCAGAATGGTAGAGAAAATAAAAACTGAAGAAGTTTGATTTTAAATAATTAAATTTAAAAAATTATTATTTTTAAATGTTGAAAATTTTCAGTTTCTGATTTTCAAAAATTAAAACGTTTGATAAGCGTTCTAATGTTTGAAAATCTAAAGGAAGAACAAAATGAGCGTGAAAACCTAGTTCATGAACATAGCAGCTATAGTAATGGTTGTACGGTAGTGTTCAAGAAATTCAGTGCTGGAAAGATAAATCTTACACATTTAAGAAGCTGAAATTTAGGCAACTATGTATGGTGAAAAATTTTTATTCCTCTTAGATGATAAATATAAAATTACTCTTCCAGATGTCTACTAAAATCTTTTCAGAAGACAATGAAATTGGAGAAAATCGTTGGATTACAATTTATTTACTGAGGTAAAAGCAAAATAAGAAAAAATTGTTTGATGTTACTGAATCTGAATAAATTTTAGATTTTTTTATTTTTCGCTTAAATGAAATTTTTTTTCATTGATATGTATAAATTTTTAAAAGGGAACTGTAAAACTAAAATCAGAGAGTTTTGAAAAAATATGTTTTTCCGTCGAGAATTGTCATAAATATACTACTGTAGTTACTGGTGTTGATATTTCACCCCTTTTAATTCTTAAGTAATTTTAAGGAGTGTTAAGCTTGTAACTGTTCCGCCGAAATGGAAAGCGCCAGCTCGAACACAAGAGCAGAGAACGCTGTGAGACGACATCAGCCAATGGTATGCTAACTATGACATAACCACGATAGGAACGGCCTCTACAAGAAGAGAATATAAGTGCCGCTGCTGCCAGCCTCGGCTGGACAATAGTAGTCTGGCACTAGCAGAGAGGACTAGAAGAGCAGTGATATTCCCGATAGTCAGGATTTATGAACGAGTGTGAATAACTTGCATGGGCATTGTAAATAGATAATGACTTCGAATATTTTTATCTCACCCATTGCTAGCGACAACTCGTTGTAAACCGAAGTTAAGTACTTTCAATCTACTTTATTATAATAAAAACTCTTACTGTGATTTATTTAAATTTTTGTATAGCTTTCTGAGAAAGCAGCATCCTTTAGGCGGCCTATAAGAGACGAGTGGGCAGGAACCCACAGTAACTTGCATGTTTAGTCGATCTCTCAATAACATAACAATGGATACACCCTATGCATTCTCGTCTGTAGCCTTACTTGGACAGATGTATGGTGGCAGGGTAGTTTTGCCAGCGGACGAGGCGTTCCTGTTTCCTGGGCCCAGAGAAGAGACATGTCTTCCTTCTGCTGCGGCGGCACTTCCACCGTCACATGACATCTAGCTAGGTTCGCTATCTGGTGCCTCTACCAGCTGCGTCGTGTTGGCTCAAGTTAAGTAAAGTTGGTTGTTTGATATGTGCCACGGCGCAGTGTCGCCAATTAATTTGGACCTCTATCCAATTTGTGTATTTCGTAAGCACTATACCTGCTCTTTAACTACTTGTTTATCCTTGCACCCTTGCAGAAATCAAACCTGCATTTGGATCGGATTTCCTTAACTTTTGTGCAAAAATGTGTGCCTTATACTGGTGTATCCATTTTCAATAAGCTACCACTCGAATTCGAAAACTTTAGCAGTTATCTACGCGCTTTCAAATCGAAACTGAAAACTTTCCTCATGGGTCACTCCTTGAAAAATTAAGCTTATTCTTATTGTACTGTTGATTGCATTTACTTAAACTTATGGACTGCCTTTTTTGCATTCAGAAACATTTATTATTATTATCTGTTATTTCTTTTATGTTGTAATTTCATGTACTGACACGTTCCAGGACTTTGGAGATTTGCTCCTCAATTTTGTCCTACGGAACTTGACGCGTAAATAAAAAAAATATATATAAAATTATTGCTAAGTCCGGAGACTTATTGGTCTTAAGTCCTTTTACTTATGAGTATGAACTGTTCAGCTTTTCCTTTTATCCCAACTGTCGTTAGCTAACTCTACTCATTGTAAAACTGCTTGTTGCCTGCTGGCTCTGATAGCTGCCTGCTGTATTTGCTAGTTTATCCTGTATTTTGCGGGACTAAATATTTATTCAAGGGTCATTGCCAATGTTTCTGCTGGTGTGTGCCAGTTTCCAGTAACATTTAAACTGCCTGTAAACTGACTTTATCTATTACAATGGAATTCACCATCATCTGGTTCATCTAAATCACATTTTACATCAGAATATACTGCTTTTGGAATAGAATTTAAATCAGCTGATGGTTAAGGAACTGGCAAATCTACACCATGCCCTACTGTTCGGATGGCGGACAAAAGGTTACGGTGGCAATTACCTCCTTGTTTTTCGAATTACGACCAGTAATATCAACACTGCAAAAATATCAATCATCAGAATGATTTCTAGGCTCCCTTCATATAATAGGAACAGCAAATCTAAAGGTTTTTCTTCTCCCTTGTGAATCATTTTCTCAGATCTTCAACACACACATAGCGTACCTTATGTGGCGCCCAAGATTTATCTTGAAGTTTAGATCCAAAGTGTGATAGATAAACATTTTCACAAAGTGTGTTATGTTTCTTTGGTGTTTTTAATCACAAATTCACCACAATAATAACAAAAACTGTCAGCAGATTTGTTACATTCACGATTAGACATTGCATTGAGAACATGTGCAGGAAACAGGAAAGTGAGGTTAGGTTGATAGTAAACATAACACCATCTGTTAACATGATAATAGAATCGTACTTTTGTGGCCAGCAAGTGTTTTTCATGAATGCTACCCACGTCATCTACATTCATTACACTCCTTTTAAAATTATTTTAACTATATAAAAGCTGTTGAATTCTTAGAAAATCGCTTCATTTAATAACTTTAACTGTAAAATGTCAAGAAATGGTAAGTGAAATACATTTTTAAGTATCGTTTAGGGATTTCCCTGCCTAAAAAACATAAGAAAAGGTTATTTTCAGCAAATAAGTTTCTTCAATAGTTGACCTATGTTATTGTAACAGCGCAAACGGTAGCATTCAGTTTCTGCACAAGATTTTAAAATCGATACTTCCCACAAAGTCTTTCTTCTGCCCTGAGCGCTGAAAATTTAAAAAGGTATACTTCATGGTTAATTTGACCATCTATGGACGAAACAACTTGTCTTTTACTTGTCGGAGACTGCATATACTGCGTTTTGTAAGGGATATGACTTAATACGTTCACTGAAGGACATGTGCTGATGTTACTACCCTAAGACCACCACTGAAAAATAATAAATATATGGTAATGAAGTTTCGAGATTATATTTGTCTTGGTAAGATATCCAAGTGATCAACATTGAAATATCAGATGTAAGAGTAGTATAAGCTGTTGCAAATTTGAAATATTGGTACAATAATAATTGGTATAACCGCCAGAATGTTGAATGCAACTGTGCAAACATGCATCCATTGTGTTGTACAAATGTCGGATATCAGTTACTGGGGAGTTCCATGCATGGAGAACTTGGTCTATCAACACAATGATGGTTAATGCTGTTTGTCGATATCTCTGGAGTTGGCATCCAATGGTGTCCTGCCATGTGCTCGATTGAAGTCAGATCTGGTGATCGAGCCGGTCAAAGTGACAAATGGTTCAAATGGCTCGGAGGACTATGGGACTTAACATCTGAGGTCATCAGTCCCTCAAATTTTTTTTTGTCATCAGTCTATTGACTGGTTTTATGCGGCCCGCCACGAATTCCTTTCCTGTGCTAACCTCTTCATCTCAGAGTAGCACTAGGAACCTACGTCCTCAATTATTTGCTTCACGTATTCCAATCTCTGTCTTCCTCTACAGATTTTGCCCTCTACAGCTCCCTCTAGTACCATGGAAGTCATTCCCTCATGTCTTAGCAGATGTCCTATCATCCTGTCCCTTCTCCTTATCAGTGTTTTCCACATATTCCTTTCCTCTCCGATTTTGCGTAGAACATCCTCATTCCTTACCTTATCAGTCCACCTAATTTTCAACATTTGTCTATAGCACCACATCTCAAATGCTTCAATTATCTTCTGTTCCGGTTTTCCCACAGTCCATGTTTCACTACCATACTTCCTCAAATTAAGGCCGGTATTTGATATTAGGAGACTTCTCTTGGCCAGAAATGCCTTTTTTACCATAGAGAGTCTGCTTTCGATGTCTTCATTGCGCCGTCCGTCATTGGTTATTTTACTGCCTAAGTAGCAGAATTCCTTAACTTCATTGACTTCGTGACCATCAACCCTGGTGTTAAGTTTCTCGATGTTCTCATTTCTACTACTCCTCATTACCTTCGTCTTTCTCCGATTTACTCTCAACCATACTGTGTACTCATTAGACTGTTCATTCCGTTCAGCAGATCATTTAATTCTTCTTCACTTTCACTCAGGATAGCAATGTCATCAGCGAATCGTATCATTGATATCCTTTCACCTTGTATTTTAATTCCACTCCTGAACCTTTCTTTTATTTCCATCATTGCTACCTCGATGTACAGATTGAAGAGTAGGGCTGAAAGGCTACAGCCTTGTCTTACACCCTTCTTAATACGAGCACTTCGCTCTTGATCGTCCACTCTTATTATTCCCTCTTGGTTGTTGTACATATTGTATATGACCCGTCTCTCCCTATAGCTTACCCCTACTTTTTTCAGAATATTGATGAGTTTGCATCATTTTATATTGTCGAACGCTTTTTCCAGGTCAACAAATCGTATGAACGTGTCTTGATTTTTCTTTAGCCTTGCTTCCATTATTAGCCCTAACATCAGAATTGCCTCTCTCGTGCCTTTACTTTTCCTAAAGCCAAACTGATCGTCACCCAGCACATTCTCAATTTTCTTTTCCATTCGTCTGTATATTATTCTTGTAAGCAGCTTCGATGTATGAGCTGTTAAGCTGATTGTGCGATAATTCTCGCACTTGTCAGCTCTTGTCGTCTTCGGAATTGTGTGGATGATGCTTTTCCGAATGTCAGATGGTATGTCGTCAGACTCATATATTCTACACACCGACGTGAATAGTCGTTTTGTTGCCACTTCCCCTAATGATTTTAGAAATTCTGATGGAATGTTATCTATCCCTTCTGCCTAATTTGACCGCAAGTCCTCCAAAGCTCTTTTAAATTCCGATTCTAATACTGGATCCTCTATCTCTTCTAAATCGACTCCTGTTTCTTCTTCTATCACATCAGACAAATCTTCACCCTCATAGAGGCTTTCAATGTATTCTTTCCACCTATCTGCTCTCTACTCTGCATTTAACAGTGGAATTCCCGTTGCACTCTTAATATTACCACCGTTGCTTTTAATGTCACCAAAGGTTGTTTTGACTTTACTGTATGCTGAGTCTGTCCTTCCGACAATCATATCTTTTTCGATGTCTTCACATTTTTCCTGTAGCCATTTCGTCTTAGCTTCCCTGCACTTCCTATTTATTTCATTTCTCAGCGACTTGTACCTGTGTTTTCCTTCCAAACTCCTGTTATGGCCCTTTTTAGAGACGTCCATTCTTCTTTATCTGTACTGCCTACTGCGCTATTCCTTATTGCTGTATCTACACCGTTAGAGAACTTCAAACGTATCTCGTCATTCCCTAGAACTTCCGTATACCACTTCTTTGCGTATTGATTCTTCCTGACTAACGTCTTGAACTTCAGCCCACTCTTCACCACTACTATATTGTGATCTGAGTCTATATCTGCTCTTGGGTACGCCTTACAATCCAGTATCTGATTTCGGAATCTCTGTCTGACCATGATGTAATCTAATTGAAATCTTCCCGTATCTCCCGGCCTTTTCCAAGTATACCTCCTCCTCTTGTGATTCTTGAACATCGTATTCGCTATTACTAGCTGAAACTTGTTACAGAACTCAATTAATCTTTCTCCTCTTTCATTCCTTGTACCAAGCCCATTTCTCCTGTAACCTTTTCTTCTACGCCTTCCCCTACAACTGCATTCCAGTGGCCCATGACTATTAGATTTTCGTCCCCCTTTACATACTGCATTACTCTCAAACTTAAAACTACTTAAACCTAACTAACCTAAGGACGTCACACACATCCATGTCCGAGGCCGGATTCAAACCTGCGACCGTAGCGGTCGCGCGGTTCCAGACTGAAGCGCCTAGAAGCGCTCGGCCACAACGGTTGGCTCAACGTGACTCTGTAGAGCATGTAGGGTTACAACAGCGGTGTGTGGGCGATCGTTATCCTTTTGGAAAACAACCTGCTGAACACAATTCATGAATAGCAGTAAAACAGGTCGAATTACCAGACTGACATATAAATTTTCAGTCTGGGTGCGTATAACCACGAGTGTGCTCCTGCTGCTACAAGATACCGTACCCAATACTATAGCTCCATTTGTAGGTCCAGTGTGTCTAACACGCAGACAGTGTGATTGCTGGCCGTCAACTCGCCTCTTTCTAACCAACACATGGCCATCACAGGCACCGACGCAGTATCACCTTTCATCGTCAAACACAACAGACCTCTAAACTGCTCTCAAATGATTTCTCACTTTCACCATTGAGGTCTCAAACGGCGGTGGTTTTTGTTCAATATACTGCACACTACAGGGCGCATGGCTCGGAGCTGTCCTTGTAGAAACCGATTCGTAACAGTTCGTTGTGTCTCTGCGGTGCAAACTGCTGTTCAGATTGCTGCTGTAGATGGAGTAGAGTGCGCCAAGCCATTCACAGAACACGATAGTTTTTTCACTCGGTAGCGAACGTACCCATAAGGAGCCCAGTCTTCTTCTGACCATAAATTCTTGTGACCACATCTGCCAGCAATAATGTACAGTGGCTGCATCCCTGCGAAGTCCTTTTGCAATAGGAGCATCCAGCTTCTCATAGCCCTTTACATGATCTCGTTGAACCTCATTAGGGTGTTGATAGAGCTATCTCTGTAGCCTTAAAGGAATTCTTGACTATATCGACTCACCACGTCCAATCCCAAAGGTATCTAACGCTCACGGCCTTTACAGCGTGTATTTAAAGCAAACCTGATTTTGCATTCTCATAGTGGCGCTACTGTTGTCACTCTTGTGTGACTGGGGCGAAATTTGAGTTGACTTTATCTTTCAGATATAGAAACACTTATACCAACTTTCGTATATGTCGCACAACTCCTTCTTGGTGATACCCTATTTTTCCGTCAGTGTGTATATCAGGAAGAGCTATGGACTCAGAACAGAACCCTGTGGGACTGCACACATTTTGATTATTTTGGTTCATATTTGTGCTTGGAGGGGTAGTAACATGGATGTGGCAGCTCACACATGTGGACCACGTGCGCACAGAGAACAGAGGCTGTCTATGCCGGCTCTAATCAATGCAGCGCGGACGTGCCATGCAGCCACAGGGCGCCGCCTAATCCCTTCTCGGGTGCCTCTACTGCGCTGCGGCTATTGACGAGGGAGCTTCTGACACAGCAGAAACAACCCAATTACGACGAGACAACTCGTTGATTGGACGCCGGCAGTGCACAGCGTAAGGGTGTGTGTGAGTGTGTGTGTGTGTGTTTGTGTGTGTGCGTGCGTGTGTGAGACGAATTGGAGCCATTCTAAGGCAGGCTGGGAGGGCGAAGGCGCATCGTGCGACTAGCTCCCAACTGTGTCACGGTGGCCATTACAATCCCTACGCACTGTCTATGCAAACTACACATACACACACACACACACACACACACACACACACACACACACACACACACAAATACAAACAGACACACACACAAATTGCCATTCTCACGATCAAAATATAATATGTTTTTTGTAATTCACATCAACTGCCAACGTTTTGTCTTGTTTAATACTTGCATGAATGTGCAAATGATTGGAGTAAACTTGATAGGAGCAATTCCATTTATGTTCTTGTCTTGAAAGGAGGATATAAGATGAACATCAACAAAATCGAAACGAGGATAATGAAATGTAGTGGAATTAAATCGGGTGATGATGAGGGAATTAGATTAGGAACTGAGACACTTAAAGTAGTAAATGAGTTTTGCTATTTGGGGAGCAAAATAGGTGATGATGGTCGAAGTAGAGAGGATATAAAATATAGACTGGCAATGGCTAGGAAAGCGTTTCTTAAGAAGAGAAATTTGTTAACACCAAGTATAGATTTAAGTGTCAGGAATTCGCTTTTGAAAGTATTTTTAGGGAGTGTAGCCATGTGCGGAAGTGAAACATGGACGATAAATAGTTTAGACAAGAAGAGAATAGAAGCTTTGGAAATGTGGTGCTATAGAAAAATGCTGATGATTAGATGGGTAGATCACATAACTAATGAGGAGGTATTGAACAGAATTGGAGAGGAGATTGTGGCACAACTTGACTAGAAGAAGGGATCGGTTGGTAGGAGATGTTCTGAGGCATCTTGGGATGACAAATTTGGTATTGGAGGGCAGCGTGTGTGGAAGATAAAATCGTAGAGGGAGACCAAGAGATGAATACATTAAGCAGATTCAGAAGGATGTAGGTTGCAGTAGGTACTGGGAGATGAAGAAGCTTACAAAGTTTAGAGTAGCAGGGAAAGCTGCATCAAACCAGTCTCAGGACTGAAGACCACAATAACAACAACAATGTTATGAAAGGGTACTCAACGAATTTCTCATTCAGAAACGCATTTTAATGTTGATTTTGTGTGAAATGGTCGTGTTATACCTCACATACGATGGAGAAATGGTTACTAACGGCTATCGCATTTCGAAAGGGGCTGGATCGTAGACTATCGCGAACGAACGCGAATGCTGAATCGGCGGGTTCAGGATGATCACACTCCAAGTTACGCAGGATGCCATCAGCCTCGTGTGATCATCGCCCAAAAGGGCAGACATATTGTTCACTTGGCTGTGAATGATCGCACTGCCACATCAAACACATTTTTTTGGGGGGCAAGAACTTGTCTGTAGCAAGATAAATGTCCATGCGAAAAGTGGAACTGTGTTTAGAGCATCGTGGATTTTAAGTATAGCGAACATTGTTGGTGTTTCCAGCAGTCAGAAATGCGCCGACAGTGGAGTGCTAACGCCAACATTGTACACAGGAATACAACTACATCATTTTCGGACGTGGCCGCATGTGGAGGTGGACAGGGAGTAACGTAGCCAGAGGATATTTGTCACCGTCGTTTGGGCACAGCAGCTGTCGTGCTAAAATGGTATAATTCAGAATCCGCGTGTTCACAGCTCAACAATATTAAAGGATCACTGCGACGTCACCCTAGGGCTCGGCGACCCTTCGAACCACAAGCTACCGACACATGCGGACAAAAGGTAGGAGTTCAGGATTTCATTTGAGCTGTAATGTGGATTAGTGGAACATTAGCACCAAATATTACCACAGTTATTCCCAATGTCATCGATAACGGATCATCCGGCCTCTGTGGCCGAGCAGTTCAAGGCGCACCAGTCTGGAACCGTGCTGCTGCTACTGTCGCAGGTTCGAATCCTGCCGCTGTAAGTCTAGGGAGCTGATAACCTCAGATATTAAGCCCCATAGTGCTACTTCTGAAAAAAGTAGGGGTAAGCTATAGGGAGAGGGAATAATAAGAGCGGACGATCAAGAACGAAGTGCTCGTATTAAGAAGGCTGTAAGACAAGGCTGTAGCCTTTCGCCCCTACTCTTCAATCTGTACATCGAGGAAGCAATGATGGAAATAAAAGAAAGGTTCAGGAGTGGAATTAAAATACAGGATGAAAGGGTATCAATGATACGATTCGCTGATGACATTGCTATCCTGAGTGAAAGTGAAGAAGAATTAAATGATCTGCTGAACGGAATGAACAGTCTAATGAGTACACAGTATGGTTTGAGAGTAAATCGGAGAAAGACGAAGGTATGAGAAGTAGTAGAAATGAGAACAGCGAGAAACTTAACATCAGGATTGATGGTCACGAAGTCAATGAAGTTAAGGACTTCTGCTACCTAGGCAGTAAAATAAGCAATGACGGACGAAGCAAGGAGGACATAAAAAGCAGACTCGCTATGGCAAAAAAGGCATTTCTGGCCAAGAGAAGTCTACTAATATCAAATACCGGCCTTAATTTGAGGAAGAAATTTCTGAGGACGTACGTCTGGAGTACAGCATTGTGTGGTAGTGGAACATGGACTGTGGGAAAACCGGAACAGAAGAGAATCGAAGCATTTTAGATGTGGTGCTATAGACGAATGTTGAAAATTAGGAGGACTGATAAGGTAAGGAATGAGGAGGTTCTACGCAGAATCGGAGAGGAAAGTAATATGTGGAAAACACTGATAAGGAGAAGGGACAGGATGACAGGACATCTTCTAAGACATTTGGGAATGACTTGCATGGTACTAGAGGGAGCTGTAGAGGGCAAAAACTGTAGACGAAGACAGAGATTGGAATACGTGAAGCAAATAATTGAGGACGTAGGTTTCAAGTGCTACTCTGAGGTGAAGAGGTTAGCACAGGAAAGGAATTCGTGGCGGGCCGCATAAAACCAGTCAGTAGACTGACGACCAAAAGAAAAAAAAAAAAAGAGGTGCTTGGAGCCATTTGGAGAATGTATCACTGGCTGGGAAGGTAGTCGCACCGCCTTTTAACCTCATTTTAACCCTGTTATTAACGCCTCTGCGACGGACGTCAAATGCGCGACAGCCAGCGTTAGAACATGTTGTTTTCTTACGGATAAACGAGGAAAACATTTTAGACACATCGCAGGTCCGAATAGGAACGAAACGGCCTCAGAGGGGGCCATAAAGGACGTAAATGAAACCGTCCTTTCCCTTGGGCTGTTGATGTACCTGCCTGGAACTTCGACACAATTTCAGCCCAGCCGCAGCTCTAGTACCTCAGCGTTAGACAATACTTTCGACACCCTTAGGTGGAGTTTACCTCAAGACGCTGCAGCAGCAGGTGATGACGTTCCTGACAGGTGCATTCCCTACGTGGCCAGTAATGCACAAGGGTGGCACGAAGGGTGCAGCAGAACTGGGTGGTCTTACAGTCACAAATTGTCATTTTTTCACTCATGTGTCGATGACGAACCCTCCTGTGATCACTCCACAACAGGACGCAAACAGGAGAGGAAAAAGCATAAAAACACGCTTATGCTTCTGTTCACGTTCTAATTTCGTCACATGGTTCTGAACGGTCACTACTGCTTCCAGTCTGTATCGCACAGTAAAAACTGCTGTCACGCTGCACTCCAAAGGAGTAATATCATATTCAGTTCCGTTGTAGCCGTACAGCATTCATAGAGTAGGGCTGAAACAACCAGGGAAGAGCAAAATTGGTCAAATTTGGTCAAGAACATTGTCCTGTTGCTCACCGCACTGCGAACTGTAGTTCCTGATCACGAAGTGTATGGCAATCAACGCCCCAAGGGAAGACGTGGTTTCGTTGACGCCATCTATGCCACTCCATAAGGTCTTCTCGTGTCGATTCCTAGCGGCGGTGTGTCTGAATGTTTCCCTCGGCCACCCATAAGAAACACGCGAAATCTCAACGTTGGGTGTAGCGGTTGTGACCTCCATCGCAGGGGCGTCAAAAAAAGGGGTTACATGCGGGTAAGAGGTAGTTCGACGTCCTAACTATCTTGTGGCACGTCCACGGTGGCGGTGTGCAGAACTGTGATGAATTTTGGTGCCAATGTGACATCACAACCTACCTTAGAGCTCACATGAACTTCTCAGCTGTGGCCTTTGTCCCGCATGTGCCGACACCTCGCTGACTGGAGCGTCGCCGAGCCGGATGGTAAAGTCGAAGGACGCCAGGCCGTTGCACCGTTACAGGGAAAGGCTGGAGGCACCTTTGAGCAAATTTCAAACTTACCATTGGGAAACATTGAAGGTGTTTCGAAAAAGAATAGTTTAATTTTATTGCCGAGTGTAGCGTGTAAAATACAATATGTGTGGCACTTAGTCATTCACATTAATGCGAAACATATCGCCTTCCTGTCAGGAAGGTCGCAATTCGTAGTAATAGACGGCAAATCACCGAGTAAAACTGAAGCAATATCAGCTGTTCCCCAGGGAAGCGTCCTGGGACTTCTGCTGTTCCTGATCTATATAAATGACCTGGGTGACAATGTGAGCAGTTCTCTTAGGTTGTTCGCAGATGATGTTGTAATTTACCGCCAAGTAAGGTCATCAAGACACGTGGCAGTTGACGCTAAATGACGAAAAGAGTGAGGTGATTCACATGAGTGTCAAAATAAATCCGTTGGAACTCGATTACTCGATAAATAGTACAATTCTCAAGGTTGTCAATTCAACTAAGTACCTGGGTGTTAAAATTACGAACAACTTCAGTTGTAAAGACCACATAGATAATATTGTGGGGAAGGTGAGCCGAAGGTTGCGTTTCATTGGCAGGACACTTAGAAGATGCAACAAGTCCACTAAAGAGACAGCTTACACTACACTCGTTCGTCCTCTGTTAGACTACTGCTGCGCGGTGTGGGATCCTTACCAGGTGGGATTGACGGAGGACATTGAAAGGGTGCAAAAAAGGGCAGCTCGTTTTGTATTATCACGTAATACGGGAGAGAGTGTAGCAGATATGATACGCGAGTTGGGATGGAAGTCATTAAAGCAAAGACTGTTTTCGTCGCGGCGAGATCTATTTACGAAATTTCACTCACCAGTTTTCTCTTCCGAGTGCGAAAATCTTTTGTTGAGCCCAACCTACATAGGTAGGAATGATTATCAAAATAAAATAAGAGAAATCAGAGCTCGGACAGAAAAGTTTAGTTGTTCGTTTTTCCTGCACTCTGTTCGGGGGTGGAATAGTAGGGAGATAGTATGATTGTGGTTCGATGAACCCTCTGCCAAGCACTTAAATGTGAATTGCAGAGTAATCATGTAAATGTAGATGTAGAAGATGTAGATGTAGATGAAGAGTATTTTTGAAATAGTGTACTCTGAGTTGAAAATAAGAAAAATGAGCGGATGTAGAATTTTAGCGTTATGTAATATGTGAATACGGGGATCAACAATGAGTACACGAACATTCCATTCAATTATTGTCAAAGCACATTTATTACAAAATGTCAGCTTTGTAAAGACTTCAAAACAAAAGCACAATCAAAAATACTCGTAAGCTAGCGCCCTGCGAGGAATTCAATACAGGCAGGATCAGCTGAAAATACTGGCAAATATATTTATTTTTGTGTTCAACTGATTCAAAATAATCACGTAGTAATACTTATTCAGTTCAGTTACACACATTTAAGCTAGGCACGTACTGCTGTGTGATTCAGTGAACATATTGCTGTGCCCAGTGACAGTGGTTGCGTCAGCAATCTGTGACCTAGCTAAAGTTATGATTGCTCACTTACAGTGGCAACCTCTACAATGCTACGCAAGTAGCGTTTAAGGCACCTTTCAGACAACTGTCTATAGAATCGTGTATTGGAAATCGTTTCTGACGAAAGGAGCTGTGTTATCTTTGCCCAGCCATTGTGCAGGTTTCGAATGGCCTCAGCCAAGTTCTAAACTCCGATGCCTGCAGTGTCTTCCCGATACTACCAGCAGATAACGTGCATAAAACTGGGCATAGAGATAACGAGAATGTTTACTCGTGGCGAAATGGCCGAGGAGATATGACGTTACACATTGATTCTTCAGTTTCCAAAGATAGCTTTCATAAAATACGGATATTTGCGTCACAGGAGGGAGAGCTTCTTTCCCGGTCACGACACACTGTAATGAGCGACAGCTAGTGCAAACTAATGTGGCAGATATTGATTCTAAGTAGTATCATGATCAACAAAGTGTAACCTTAAATATGTATTGTTCATTCTCACGGTGCGAAGCACTTCACTCCAAATTCACGGAGGAATTTCCAGGCTTTTGATAACAACTTAAATCTTTCTTAACACGATAATATGCCAGCTACTGAAAATTTTTAAATTATTTTTTATTGTTGGTTTCGAATTTCTCTGACAACAGATACGGACTGGAAACCCCACTGAACCTGCTACTTGCCTCTTCGACCCCTTCATAATCAGAATTATAAAACACAAAATTTGGGCGGTTTCATAGTTTTTATTTATAATAATCTTAAGCCTCTGGTTTACGTATTTTTTCCACTAACGTGATACAACATAATATGACGTCATAATTTGCAATGTGCTTACTGAAAATTACACTTAAATTCTCTACGACTCCCTGTGTTAATTTTCGTAACCATCAGTGGACTGCAATATTCCGTCGATGACTGAATAACACTACAGACAAATTTTGTAAGAGTACTTCTGAAAATTGACGTCTGTGATGAACTTCCATGGACGCGCGTAAAAATTTAAAGTCGGTTGTTGTCACTAGATTCGTTACTGGTAAACTCTACGCTATTGTCATGCACTGTAATATCTGTTGACTTGTTACAAATAAACTGACTCTAGCTAAGGGTGCATTTTGTCAGTGTTTAAGTGCGTTGTTGTACCCTTTCAATTTGGGACTTGAAATTGTTGTGTGTGTTAAAGCCAGCTCGTTGCTTGTACCGATGCTGTGTAAGACAGGCGAAATACAAACTCGAACAACGGAAAAATTACATTTCTGTAAAGGTAGGTACTGTCAATAACGAACAGCGGACTATCAGTTTGAGAAATCGTGGCTATAAAATACTAACACAAATTACTTAAAGAATACTGAAAACATGGAAAAACATTTCAGATTTTCCAAAAATGTAGAAACGAACTAGGCATTATTGATCCTATTACTCACATTAGAAGATAAGTGAATACAGGAATCTCTTCATTTCTGGCATTAGTTGATTTAGACAAAGTTTACGATGACTTTAACTGGACTACATTATTTGAAATTATGAACAGCACGAATAAAATAGAGGAAAGGAGAGGTTATTGACAACTTGAGGGGAAAGCAGTCAACGGCATGAAAAGGTAGCAGTGGTTGAGAAGGGAGTGAGACAGTGTTAGCGGCTGTTACCGATTTTTACCCATCTCCCCATCTCTACACTGTTCAAGCCGTGAAAGAAATCAAGGATAAAGGTGGAAAAAGAATTCAAGTTCAGGAATGAGAAAAACAATTTGGAGGTTAGCCAATGAAATTGTAATTTTATCAGAAAAGTTAAAGGACTTAGGGGAGCAACTAAATGGAATGGATATTGTCTTGAAAAGAGGTTATGACGTGAATATCAGCGTAAGTAAAACAAGGATAATCGGATGTCATCGAATTATACCAGGCGGTACTGAAGGAATAAGATTAGGAAATGACACAGTAAAAGTAGTCGATAAGTTTTGCTATTTCGTAGAAAAATTGCTGATAGAGAGGAGATAAATTGCAGATTGCTGATAACATGAAAAATGTTTCAGATAAAGGGAAATTAATTTACGTGCAATATGAATTAAAGTTCGGGGAAGGCTTTCCTGAAATTATTTTGTAGAGTATAGTGTTGTATGGAACTGATTGTATAGGCTCAACAGCTCGTTATATCCTCTTGTCTGACCTCTTTTACTCTCCGGTACTTGCTGTTGCAATCTCTATTCGCTTGCAGTTATATGTATGATACTGCACTGTACTGAACTACGTATTTAACCCATAATTTTTAGTTGTTACTATTTTAGTTGGCAAATGCAGTTTCCCTGTGGAGCACATCTCCTTGTTGTCTTTTAATTAATCAGTGAAGCCTTTCTGTCAGAAGAACAATATGTCTGTAGATATCTTGCTCCAGTTGGATGTTCTGTGGATGCGGGGACTAGAAAAGCTAGCATAAAGAACAAAGTGCTCGTAAATCCAGGTGTGAAACAGGGATGCGCATGTCACCAGCACTATCTAACATCTGACAAAGAGTGACAATGGGTATGATATGGAAATCGGGGTTTATTTCATTTTTAATTTTATTTTCATTTATCTGCTGTTTTTTCTCAAGTTTGCTAACTATAAGGAAAATCAAATGTCACAGCTACTACTACGATCGTATAAATGAGAGAACGAAAAGAAAAATTACGTTTGTTACATAGGCAAATAAATGATAACTAATTATCTTACAAAAGTCTTAAATTAATATAATCCTAAATGAAAAGTATCGTCTAAATCCGACCTTCAGCCTATCGTATATTCGATTTTCCACAGCATAGTCCCATGCTATGGTTCTCCGTGGCGCCTGGTGCTTGCTCCTAGATGCCGTACCCGTCATTATACGCCACATATATTCTTGCTCATTAAACTAAGTTTCTTGTGCTTAATCGTGCAATGGTTGCCTTGCATATTATGTCGACTATCACGTCTTGGCATCAGCTCGTGCATTCCCTCAATCAAGAGGTACACATTTGAGGATCTCTGTTTCCTTAGGTCTTGAAGTCTCACTTTAATTTTTAGCACTTATATCCGAAATGTGCAGACAGCTCATAATGGGTTCTTCGCAATCTGCATCTGAATGCGTCGTGAATATTATGTCTCCTGTACATATCGAATATATTATGCCACAGGATAGAAAGTGTTATTCACAACTTATATATTACCTTGAATTAATGATTGAAACATTTTTAATTGAAATCCCATAGTACAGTGGACTAATACAAAGCAAAATCATTCTTAGATGTATGCAGAAATAATGCTTAATTCTTTTGTGGTGTTACATGATCTGTTTCTTCAGGCATGCAGCGTAGGTCAGAAATAACGTCTAAGATTTTAGATATTTCATTTTTCCTACTCCTCTAGCACGGCATATATGTCATTGACAAGTACCACAGAAGCTGTTCTTCCTATCCTATGGGCGTCTTGATGCCATCCTGCTTGTGTTTGCTCCCATATTAGTATCTTGCTTTAATTGCGTCGAAACGGAGCAAAAAGAGAAAGAACTGTTAAAAGATAACAGTACTTACAAAGCTGGGTTATTGATAAGTAGCCTAGTGGTTTCCAAAAAACAGAAATATTAGTTTGCAGAACGTATCTCGAAGTTTCGATTCATTATATGCCCCGTGGTGTAGTTGCGGAGCTCACCGGTGGGAGGAAAGCAAACTATCTTCCACTCCTTTTTGTCCCGGCAAATGCGTTCACGTCTACAGACAGGCAACTGATAAACATTTTTCCACACAAGGAATGTCGATGTCGTTTACCTAGTATGACCCTAAAGTTGTGCTACGGTCGCAGGTTCGAATCCTGCCTCGGACATGGATGTGTGTGATGTCCTTAGGTTAGTTAGATTTAAGTAGTTCTAAGTTCTAGGGGACTAATGACCACAGCAGTTGAGTCCCATAGTGCTCAGAGCCATTTAAACCATTTGAACCCTAAAGTTGTATCCTTTGGACGTTTCATTCACGGATCCGTTTAAGGCTTACTTCAGCTAAGTTGAACATCCATTCAGAGCCGTAACTTCCTGTAAGATATGTGAACTGATGGGAAAGACTTAATCTAAACGTGCGACCCTTGAAATTGCTATGAAAGGGTTTCAGTCACGTGCTATAATACCCATCAATAGGTATATCTCTGTCTGTTGATCATGAGTTCCTTCTGTTAGAAAATAACAATGACGTTACTGAGGAGGTGTGTACACCAGAGGAAAGAAATGATAGTAAGGCAGTCTCACCATTCCTAATTCGTCCATCACCAACAGTAAGTTATTTTAATACGCTTAACAAGTAGGGCGACATTTCCGTACAGTAGCTAATATAATAACATCCCCATTCCAAAGAGCCTTTCCAAAAAAAACTACAAAAAAGTGGCGGACCAAGAAGGCGTACTAAATCAAGTAGAGTACAGGTAATCTTCGGCCAAATGTCGGAATCATCTACTAGGACTGTTGTAGCTGTTGTCACTGACGCATCCATTCCAAGTAGCTAACTGGACAGACAAAAATAAATAAATAAATAAACGTAGCTCTTCTTCGTCTTCATCTAAGGACTACTGTTTTCCCCTGGTCACAACTGTCGACGCAGACGGTGTGGATGAAGGAAGTAGTTATGTCTATTGCCGGGACTAAAGTGGGGAATAGTAGATATCCTGTACTAAAATTCTTCGGCGGGCTCATGAACTATGTCCAAAAGTAGGCAAGGAAGTCTTTTGTTTAGCCGTCTGTCAATAATTTACATTTTGTAAGTTGTAAATTTTATAACTTGGCCCATTTGCTTCCATTTGGTGAAAAACAATGGAAGCGCAGTTTGCGAACATATACAAAATTTTCTTGGACATAAAAAGTGCATTCCGCTGAACAAGCAAATTGATGAAATTTATGTATATATACACATTTTATAGCCTCCAACATTTTTAAAAGAAATATTTAAAATTAATATACGAGTCCTCTGCATTATTCTTCTATAGGTGTAATGTTTCTAGTACGTGTTAATATGCTTGTTGATATATATTAGAAGATTTAAAAATTATTATATTCTGTTTATGAACAGCATCCGATATTCGGGAACTTTCTCCTATTACGCACCTGTAATTGAGTTAAAACCTTCGAGAGATGCTCTGCCCATTGGAAGAATAAACGGAGGACTCACCACGTAGGAGTTATGCAGAGAGATGACTAACTGGTGTTCACACAGGTATCAACGGAAAATACAAAACTGTAAACCCTGGCGGCTGATGGATAAATGCGTGACGCTGCAGCACACTTTTATCGCGGAACGGGCGAGGACGGTAAAAAGGGAACATGTCGATACCAGGACACAAAGTCTGCGAATTTCATTCTGTGTGCACAGTTGGACAGTAGCTGTCCCTCGCAGGTAGGCACGTGAACAATATACGCAGATATTTTGCCGTTTTCAAAATTTACAATTGTTGGAGATTATGTTACTTTATACTGTCATGGTTTAACGTGAGCCAGTAGTTACTCTAGAAGGTACCATCTTCTTCACATATGCTAATAACTACACATCTGATTACTATGATACATTTTTCTGCTGTTTTTTCTTGTTTATTTATCCCCTAATTATTCAGGTACTTGTAAAAAAGAGATATATGTACAAATCCTTTCCATGTATTGATGTGTACCCTCATAGAGTGCCTTGATTGTGTTTTGTCCCTTTTTGTAACTATAAAACATTTATATCTTGTTTCTAACATCAGTTAAGCAATTAGGCACAGGTATTGTAGCTATATAAGGTTTTTGATAAACAGGACCTGAATACGACGCAAATATATAGTTGAAACTAGATGTCTGCATAATGAACAGTGTAAAGTATGGCTGTCGTGTTCCATTTTTATTACTTATATTGTCAGCCGTTATCCCATGTCCACGAAAAGAATGGACTTCCACGGATATATGCGTATGTCAACATTTGAGAGAGGACGTGTAGTTTGGCTCAAATAAGTCGGTTGGAGTAATCGGCGAATCGCTCGGCGTCTGAACAGTACGATGCCAACATTGGATGCTGTTGGCAGAATGAGTGAACCAGGGCCGAACACAGCATCTATAAGGAAGCGATAGACCTAGGAAGATGACAGAACTGAGGACCGAGCAATCGTCAGAGAGACACACGGAAGAGCAGATTTATCATAATCTTCTAGTCGATGTACAACTGGTGCTTCGGTATACCTAAAAGTATCCTTAACAGGCTGCTCACGGAAAGCGGGTGGGGTGTGGGGAAGGGGTTGAGCTAACGGCATCCGCGTTCGTACTACCATTGACATTTATATACCAATAAGGCAGTTTGCAGAGGTGTCTGGCACATTCGGCCTGGAATTTGCTAACTGGAGTAGAACTGCCTTCACCGATGGGTCCCGCTGCGAATTGAGCGCAGGAGAGCAGGGAAGATGTCTCTGGAGATTCCCTGCCAGTGGTGGAGTAGCATACTGATTGTTGTCTGCATACGGCCCAACAAACGAGAGAGATGATCTGGGGTGACGTTTCATTTTATTGCAAGACCCCTTTGGTAGGCATCCCTTGCACCCTTACAGCACAGCACTACTTCGATGATATTCTGTTTCCCTATTTGCTGCCCTTCTATCGGGCTACCCTGGGCTTATATTTCAGCAAGGTAATGCCCGATCTCACACACTAGAGTTTCTACTTCTAGTCTTCGTGCTTGTCAAACCATACGTTGGCCATCGCGCTAGCCGGATTTTTCCTCATTTTAGAACGCTTGGAGCATTAGAGGCAGGGCCGTCCTACCACCTCGACATTTTGACGATCTAACACGCCAACAGGGCATAATTTGGCCCCCCACAACTCTATCAACGCATGCCACGCCGAATAACTGCTCGCGTAACGGTCAGAGGATTTGCTCAATTTGAGAAGCTCTTCCTCTTAAATGAATCATCCAATATTTCTTAAATTGTAATCATTCGTCCGTCTACTGATTTCCATCCCATTCGGGTAATTCTTTCGTGATGCTTCGTTTTTATGGTTCTCTGTTTCAATGTGTAAGAACGGATCGCTTTGTTAGTCGTCCGTCTGTCTGTCTCTCCGTCGACTGTTAAGAATCTTTTGTCTCCGGGAAAGGCAGTCATATCACGTTAAAATTTACGACACGTACCAATATATATATATATATAATGCCTTGGAGATGCAGAAATTTAAAACTTCTCAGTCAATGCAGTCAATGTGTACGGCCATGTATACATTTTGTTACTCGAAAACTCACTTATCGAAAACTATAGGATGTTCCCCGTTGACCTACAATCACGGAATTTGGCCAGAAGCAAGGTTCCACAGCACAACGAAAAATATCCGAAAACTGTTAATTTCTAATTAGATTACACGAAAAAATATTGTTTGACAGTTTTTATGCACCTGTCTGTTTGTCCGTCCGTCTATTTAGACCCTTTTCCTCTGTAAGAGAGAAAAAATGCATGTCACATTCTAAGATCTACGGACCTTTGGCGGCGCAAAACTTGTAAGCTTCTAAGTCAATGCAGTCAAAAGATACGGCCATTTATGTTACATATTTAGATACTCGAAAACTCGCTTACCATAACCTTATGCTGCTTCTCGTTTACCTAGAATCATAAAATTCGGCAAGAAGAAAGTTTTCACAGTACAAGCAAGAGAAAAAACTCTAAAACTGTTAATTTGTAATCATATAACATGAAAAAATCCGGCTTCCTATTTGTCTGTTCACAGATTAAGACCTTCTTCTTTGGAAACTTCTGCTGAATCGAGTTCAGATTTTTGTCACATGCTATGATCTACGGACCCTTGGCGGCGTAAAAATTATAAGCTTGCTAGTCAATGCAATCAAAAGATGCAGCCATTTATGTTACATACTTAGATACTCTAAAATTCACTCACCATAACCTATAGGCTACTTCTCGTTTACCTGGAAGAATGAAATCCGGCAATAAGCAAGGTTTCACAGTACAATCGAAGGAAAATATTCTAAATCTGTTGTTTTGTAATCATATAACAGGAAAAAATCTTTTTTATATTTTTATCTGACTCCCGGTTTGTCTGCTAGCATGTTCTTCTTTGGAGAGGGTTGGCGAATCGACTTCAGATTTATGTAACATACTAAGGTCTAAAGCCCCTTGGTTATCTAATAACATTTATGCTTCAAACGAGATGCAATCAACAGATACTACCATTTATGTCCCATACTTTGATACTCGAAAATCTCTCATCATCCCTATCCGTACCAGATAGGGTTGATAGAAGGGATACAGAAGATCCAACGGAGAGCAGCGCTCTTCGTTACATGATCATTTAGTAATAGCGAAAGCGTTACGGAGATGATAGATAAACTCTAGTGGAAGACTCTGCAAGAGAGACGTTCAGAAGCTCGGTACGGGCTTTTGTTGAGGTTTCGAGAACATAACTTCACCTAGGAGTCAAGCATTATATTGCTGCCTCCTACGTATATCTCGCGAAGAGGCCATGAGGATAAAATCTGAGAGATTAGAGTCCACACAGAGGCATACCGACAATCTTTCCTTCCACGAACAATACGAGACTATAATAGAAGGGAGAACCGATAGAGGTACTCAAAGTACCCTCCGCCACACACCGTCAGGTGGCTTGAGGAGTATGTATGTAGATGTAGATGTTGAAAACCTGTAGGATTCTTCCCAGTGAGCTGCAGTCTTGAAATTTGGCAAGGAGAAACGTCTCACAGTTCTAGTATAGTACAAAATCCGAAATTTCTTAAACTGTAATTAATCACATACAAAATCTTTGGCCATTTGAATATACAATGCATTCATCATGCGTGAAAAGCATACTAGAGGAACATCATTGCACGTATACGTAAAATGTAAGCTGTGGTCATGTTGTAGTGAGTAAATAAAAAAATGTCTTATTAAATCTTCTCTCTCCACATATGCAGAGTGAAGTACGGGCAAGTCTGAGGAACTACTATAGAGATTGTGATATGGTCCTGCAATTCCTGGGACAAATATCTTACCAGTATCTGTATGCACAACTGGCAAAAATCATTGAGATCTCGATTCAGAGGATGGACGAACTAGATCATAATTAAGGTAGCACAGAACTCGCAGCGCAACAATCCACTCGCACTTGAGCGATTTCTTTGTATTACCGTGTACTTACCTGTTTTCTGTCTGTCTTGTAGTTCCCGTGCAGCCGTCTCGTGAAATTTCACAGATAGCAATACCGGTGTGGCAGAGTGCTTCTAGGCGCTTCTGTCTGGAACCGCGGGTCCGCTACTTTCGCAGGTTCGAATGCTGCCTCGGGCTTGGATGTGTGTGATGTCCTTAGGTTAGTTAGGTTTAAGTAGTTATAAGTCCTATGAGACTGATGATCTCACATGTTAAGTCCCACAGTGCTCACAGCCATTTGAACTAATGACTTGCCCCATATGGTTAGCAGAAGACGAGATAACCTTTTACGAGCAGACAGCTTGCAGTGAGCAGCGAATGAGTTTGGAAAGATTTTATCCAGGCGATCAACTATTTGTCTTTGTACCTGCATCGTTTTACGGAAAAGAAAAGGGAGGACTAGTTGTGTGCCGATAGCGGAGCAGGGTGTGAAGACAGCCCCCCCTGGGGAGAGGTGTTTGGGCCGGAGTAGTGACAGGGCCGGCGCGGCGTCGCCTGCACGCTGCATTGGGCAGAACAGCCGACGAGCGGCGGGACGTGCGCTGCGGGCGGTATCGCGGCGCCTGCCCGTGTTTCCGGCCGGCTGCGCATTTCAGCGGAAGCGGCGGGGGCGGCGGGGGCGGCGGGGGCGGCTAGGGCTTATCTCGGCTGCCAGCGCCAGCGCCGGGCGGAAAGGGGCACGGAGGGGAGGGGGTGGGGACGGCGCCGCCGCCGGCGATGGCTGCAAAGCGGAGCCGAGTTGCCGCAGTAATCCGCAGATACACCGCCCGGCGCAGAAATCACGCCGTCACACTCGTCCCGATATCGTATTGGCTTTCCAGAAGGAGTTGCTTTGACACCGTTGATAGCTCGTGGTTAACTCACTGATTCTAGAAGTAGGCCCCAAGGTTATACATTACAGATCTTATAAGGGAATAATTCACTCGTCGAATATGTACGAGCGAATTCGTAGCTGGTGGAATGAGATGAGGTAACAGGGTCGCGTTGATGGCTTGGAGTCCCCCCTCCCAGACGCAGAGAATGAGATTTTCACTCTGCAGCGGAGTATGCGCTGATATGAAACTTCCTGGCAGATTAAAACTTTATGCCGGACCGAGACTCGAACTCGGGACCTTTGCCTTTCGCGGGCAAGTACTGTACCAACTGAGCTACGCCCCGTCCCCACAGCTTTACATCTGCCTGTACCCCGTCTCCTACCTTCCAAACTTCACAGAAGCTCTCGTGCGAACCATGCAGGACTAGCACTCCTGAAAGAAAGGATATTGCGGAGACATGGCTTAGCCACAGACTAGGGGATGTTTCCAGAATGAGATTTTTGTTGTGTCACCGCCAGACACCACACTTGCTAGGTGGTAGCCTTTAAGTCGGCCGCGGTCCGTTGGTATACGTCGGACACGCGTGTCGCCACCAGTGATTGCAGACCGAGAGCCGCCACACGGCAGGTCTAGAGAGACTTCCTAGCACTCGCCCCAGTTGTACAGCCGACTTTGCTAGCGATGGTTCACTATCAACATACGCTCTCAATTGCAGAGACGACAGTTTAGCATAGCCTTTAGCTACGTCACCTGCTACAACCTAGCAAGGCGCCATATTCTTCAAGAACATCTTCTGAACAGATAATATAGTGAATCATGTACCGTCAACAGTGACGTTAATCATTAATGGATTAAAGTTAAGTATCAAACTAATTACGTTCGCTTTCTGAATTCTAATTCCTTGTCATGTTCCAGACCTGACGTCAGTATAGTCCTTCCCTCCTCACGCCAGCCTGCGTGAGCTAAAACGTATGCGTTTCGGCCACTAATCGTAACACGGTGTTAGCTCTTCAGCCAACACAACAATTTTCATTCTGCAGAGGAGTGTGCGTTGATATGAAACTTCCTGACAGATTAAAACTGTGTGCCGGTTCGCAGGAGAGCTCCTGTAAAGTTTTGAAGGTAGGAGACGAGGTACTGGCGGAAGTAAAGTTGTGAGGACGGGGCGTGAGTCGTGTTTGGGTAGCTAAGTTGGTAGAGCACTTGCCCGTGAAAGACAGAGGTCCCGAGTTCGAGTCTCGGTCCGGGACACTGTTTTAAACTGCCAGGAAGTTTCACACGCCGGACTGCAAGTGTTTTCATTTGGCGCCATATTGGACGTCTTTCATGTCGATGATGATTAAATGATGAGGAGAACAGCGTAGCACCAGTCCCCGAGCAGAGAAAATCTACCAGCCGGCCACAAATGGAACCAGAGTTATCTGCATCATAGGCAGACGCGGCGACCGCTCAGGTAATGGTAAAGAATTCGCCGTGGGTGGAACTAAAGTCACTGATTTTCCACAAAAATTGTTTATTGAAAAAACATAAAATCGTTTGTCAGCTCCGACGAACCTAACACAATTAACACTCAAAGAAAAAATGTGGACATGAGCGTCTGGCATTGTGGGCCCGGAGTTCCCCATCTGGGGAAGTTCGGCCACCGAGAGCAAGTAGTTATTCCATTCGACGCCACATTGGGCGACTTGCGCGACGGAGATGGGGATGAAATGTGGATGAGGACAATACACCCAATCCCTGGGCGCAGAAAATGTCCTGCCCCAGCCGGCAATCGAACTCGGGTCCCTCGGCGTGGCATTCCGCCGCGCTGACCACCCAGCGAACGGGGGCGGACAATTAACACTCAAAAAATTATTGACAGGCTTAAGGTCTTTTTCAACAACTCAAAGTCTCGTACTTTGTTGAGTTTTCGACAAACTAATATCTGCAATATTCTACTGCTGCACACGGAAACCAATTTTCCCCACAAGAGTGCACAGTGCTACAGGTCATTGGAAAAACAGAATACTGTCAATGTTCGACAGACTTTGTGCACCTAGTTACGACATCCAACGATGGACAAAGGACTGTCGGCGGAGGTGCAGAGGTCAGGGCGGTGTCCGTCGGGGAGGCAGCTTGTCGGCGCAAGGCAGCAGCGTCCTTGTGGAGCAGATGACTGTAGCCCTCGCTTGTCATAAACTCCCTCTGTACTGTGGTTCAAATGGTTCAAATGGCTCTGAGCACTATGGGACTTACAATCTGAGGTCATCAGTCCCCTAGAACTTAGAACCACTTAAATCTAACTAACCTAAGTACATCACAAATATCCATGCCCGAGGTAGGATTCGAACCTGCGACCGCAGCAGTCGCGCTGTTCTGGGCTGAAGTGCCTTGAACCTCTCGGCCACCGCGGCCGGTTGTACGCTGCTGCAGGTGCCTAAATGTTGTCGTGCGGCAGGATATCACAGGAACTATTTTAGGTCACGTGGCCTAAAATGGTGGAGATACTAGGGCCGCCTAGTGGAATTGCTGCGAAAAAGTTTTCTGGTATAGAGGGCTTGCCTGGCATGTAGGCGACTCCCAGTGTTGTTTTCCCAGGTGGTCTGCTGCAGGTACAGACAGAACGCCGCAGACGTCAAAAAGAGCGGAGAGTTGGAGGAATAATGACAAGATCAGTAATTATACTGTCAAAAGTATGTGTCACGAATGATAATTCACTGCGTCATTTGTTAATACGGGTGACCTACAACAGCATCAATAGTCCTCCCTGACAGTATACTCTGTCTGACGAAAAGTATTAGGTTGGTGTAATAGTTCGAAGAGTTTATGTTCTGCATATTTGTATTCCAGCCGCTATAGGTTTATCGACTGTCGGTTTTTATTTGTTGTGTCTGTTGCTACTCTAGTTAACGTACTGTCATTTCGTTATCTGGAGATAGTGAGTGCAGCTCTGGACGGTATAAAATGGAGTTCCCGAAACCTGTCTGACATATTCTTCTGTCTGAGTTCGATAGAGAGGTAACTGCAGCGGAGTCAGCCAGAAACATTTTCGCCGCGTTTGGAAATACTGTAATTGGACAGAGCACGGCAAGAAAATTGTTTTCTCGTTTTAAGGAGGATCGTTGTTTTGACATTACTGACTCTCCACATTCAGAAGGATTTTTGGGGTTTGATGAAGATCATTTTACCGCCTTAATCCACAACGTCAGTATACTCATGTGATGAACTGTGATCGTTCCACCACTATGCGAAATTTGCCTTCAATGTTGAAGGACCAGAAATAGAGCGTATGAGTACCTCATGCTATAAGGCAACATCAAAAAAGTTAAAAATGGTTCAAATGGCTCTGAGCACTATGGCACTCAACTGCTGTGGTCATTAGTCCCCTAGAACTTAGAACTACTTAAACCTAACTAACCTAAGGGCATCACACACACCCATGC